>NW_003303697.1:25527-26671 GCF_000142945.1 Phytophthora infestans T30-4 | reverse complement strand
ATTTTCCAGGAAATGCAACAGCGCGTGCAGCAGCTAGTTGAGACCTGCAGCTACTCATCCCTGCAAAGCAAGATCAATACTCTCGCACGAGCACTCGGCGACCACTTTAGTCATTAATCCAGATCTAGGAGGGCTTGGTCACCAATAAGCGACCGACGGCTACCTCAGTGGTAAGAAAGTGGTGAAATGAGCAAGGAACTTCGACATTATCGACCCAGTGATTCAAGGAATACACTTCCTTTAACAGTTCATCGTTAACAATGATAACCTGGCTATCCCCAGTAAAAGAAACCACGGGACACCAATTGAGCTTCGCACACCGGTTACTTTATACTTCTTCGGTGTAATATAGCAATGACACTGCGTACTCGCCATATCTGAACATCAATCAGTCAGACAAAAAGAGAACGCACGACCTACAGCTTAGACGTCGATCGCACCACCGTGGCCGATATGATGCCATGTGGCTCGTCTGTCGGCAGGAACACCTCGCCGTGGGGGTGGATGTTCTTGCAGCCAAAGCGAGACAGGTCAATGGGATTGTTGTGGATGTTGGGCATCGTGATCTTGATATCCTTAACATACGGGCATCTCTCCAGCACAGCCTCGCCCATTTTGTACAGCGTAAACTGCACAGCAGGACTGGGCACGCCAACATCAGCTGGGCCTGCGAAGGTCGCGAGTAGTACGTTCTTGATCTCCGCAGATCTGGCGATGAAGTCTCCGCCGATGGCATCGGAAGTGTAGTTCCACGTGGCCATGACACACGTGCTGACGAGGCGGTCGGGTACGTCAGGCAGCGTCGTGTACGCATCACGGAAGAAGTCAACAAAAGAACTCTGCGTGGTTTTTAGCACTTTAAGGCCATCCACACCGCCTTGCACCGTCACTTCCGGGGCGCCATGCGTCGAGTTGCGAGCCACCACACTGCGGATAGGAAGAAGGGAAAAGAGCAACACGTGACAGTTAGTACATGCAGCTCGGCAACAAGTTATTGAGACCGACGTACTAGGCGGTGGAGAATCCGGAACTGGCACTGACAAAGGCGTGATGATGCGGACGTGTCTTACCCTTTGAGTCGGGCACCACCACGCGCTCCCACGGCGTCTCGATGAGCTTCACCTTGGCCACGCTGATCTGGTAA
>NW_003303697.1:16689-22193 GCF_000142945.1 Phytophthora infestans T30-4 | reverse complement strand
GTTCGACGCAGAGGATATCTTCGAGCTAGACCTGGATCTCATAGTATCCGCGACGCGGGACCTCTTTGCCAGAGTTAAGTCCATCACCGGAGAAAGGTCACGCACTATGGATCCGGTGTCGTCGCCGAGGGTCAGCCAAGCTGCATCCTCGAACTACGAATCCGCCGCTGAGGATGAGTCAGACACGTCGTCCGAGCCACGACGCATGACTTTAGGACCCTCCGGGGCATCCATGCTGGAAGCGCGGGCGAGGAGCCGAGGACAGGAAGTCCCTGTGAGCGCGAAGGCTCGGGATCCAGTAGAATCCACGCGTGATCCAGCCACGATCGAGCCAGATCCGACAAGAAGCCAGTGGGATTATCGTCAGATCGAGCTCAAGGTAATCGCCTCACGGATCCGGTCTCGCCAGTGGACCAGACGGCCACAGGCTCTTCCGACACTTCCTCGGGCACCCTGCAGCGACACTTCGAAGCTGCGATGAGTCGTTAGCTGGCCGAACAGGGTATGAGAGCGCCCGGGCCACAAGTGCAAGTGCTCCACGAACATGGAGCACGAGACGTGGAGATGGAGTCAGTGGAGGGAGACAACTCCCATGATGAGTTCGACCCAGATGATCTGGATGGCCCATCCACTTCGTCAGCAGTGGTAGCAACAGCCACAGCCGGGGCAGATGGATCGTCCATGATCCAGAGTGTACGGACCTCAGCCATATCGGATCTGAAGGAGTTCACGGGCAAGGATCAAGATGAGGACCGAGCGAGAACATGGATCAGCAAAGTCAAGTTGGCCCTCATGAGAGATCAAGCGTCGGATGCTGAGAAGTGTTTGACCTTTGCGGATCTGCTAGCGGGGCCAGCCAGGAACTGGTATCGGCAGCTGGGCAGATCCACCAGGAACAAGTGGCCAGATTTGCTGCGCAGTTTCCAGACCCAGTACTGTGGATTGGGAGTGTCGGTGGCACGACAATACTACCACGCTCACCGCAGATCGGATGAATCCCCGCTAGAATACCTACATCGAGTACCGAATAGTAACAGCAAGAAGGCGCGAACGACAGCGTTGAACTCCTTCATCACGTTTCTGGGTGCCGAAGGCATGACACTTTCAGCCGCGCACAAGCTCATCGACGCTGATAAGACGGGTAAAGTGCTTCGTATTATGTTAGACAAGTATGCATATTCACTAGCAAGGTCTCAGGACAAAATTTTAGCTACGAATACATGTCTTGCATATTATGGAAACGTAAAAAAATGGTTGGCAGATAAATACCCGCTACAGAGCGGGTTAGTATAGCTCCAGCTACAAAAGATTTTATCGGGACTCGGAAGGTACTGCGCAAATCGAGATGAAAGTAATAACGAACGAGTTGCTCCCCCGTGCTCAAAACAAGATTTAGAAGCAATTGTGCGAATACTATACACAACGGCATCAAATGAGAGCGAATATCTTGATTCCGCTCTCGTTGTTATGATGTGGTACTTGTACGGTCGTAGTTCGGACGCAGAACAAGTCGAGAAACAGCAACTGTCCATCCTCCCGGGTACGCATTAATTGGTCTGACAAACAATTATACGCTCTAACTAGATGTTAATAATGTAGGCGGTGTTTTATTCCTTCGCTTTAAGCGCGTTAAAACAGCAGTACTCCAGGGTATGTCCTTGTTCAAAGATCCCAACAATTTTCTAACATGTCCTCTCAACGTTATAGCTGTAGCGCTGGTGATGCAGAACTCTCCATGCAAACGAATGTTTCCTCAGTTTCTTGAAAAGAAGCGAAGCTCCACGAGCGTTCAAGATCTGGAGGAATTGTCCCTCGTTGAGCTTGTAGAGACAGAGGACGACCACACTTCTATGCCAGAATCTTCGAGCTCAGCAGCCGCGTCACTGCCTGGAGCCCAAGCCTACGCTAACAGGCTGCTGGTTAGGGCTAGAGACAATGCCAAGCTTCATAATGTCCGGCTCACCCCTGGCCTCACCTCTCACTCGTTTCGCCGCGGTGGGGCTATGCACGCAAATGACGGGACCGTTGCCGAAAACTGGATCATCGAACGTGGAGGCTGGCAGCTCGACCGCGTGAGCAAAGCGTTTGGCTATATGCTTGGGACAACACAAGCGGGTCAGCAGGTATCTCGAGTCTTGAGCGGGTGGAAAACCTAAGGATGGGGCTCGTTTGCCTTCATTTGCAGCACTTGACACACCGGTCCTTTGTCGGACACTCAAACGCCAGGCACTGATATTCTCGAACACTCTGGGTTTTGCTGACGAAGCCCTCAACCTTGACGAAGACGAAGCCCAAGTCCTGACTGCCACACTTATCTTGCACTACCCTGATATGCTGCGCCTCTGTGAACGCAGCCCATACGTCACGAAGATGCGAGAGGCAATGACTGCTCGATCCGTCACTGAATCCGAGCTGCTAGCGTGGAGTATCACCGGCCGCCGTGGCTCTCCATACCCCCCTCTTGAGCCAAATCGGCACCACCTGATAGAGAAGATCGTGTTTATTCACTGTTGGAACTGGTTCAGCACCAAACCAAGCAGATCGACGTGCTCATTCTGCAAAACAAGCATCTGGAACAACGCTTGGTAGCAGTGGAAGACCAGATCCGCTCGACAGCCAGCACGACAACGCAAGCAGCAACCACGATCGACCCATCTTCGGCAACAACACCTCCACAACCACCACAGCCTGGAGTCAAGGCAGCTCGATCGAAAAAGAAGGGAGCACAGTCGCTGGCAGCCAGGTGGTTCGCTTGTTTTACGGCGGGGCCTTGTGTATATGCCGCGCGATCTGTTAAAAAGGCAACGCTGTACGAGTTTAGACACACCGCAGGGTACATGATGCTTTTCTTACCGACTGGATTCGCACTAGATGCAGCGTCTCCAGTGTTCAAGAGCGAGGTGCTGGCCCTGGGTGAGAAGGCGCAAGAAAATGCGCTAGCATTCTTGAAAGAAAATGGGTCCTCAGCAGATGCATCCGGTACGGCGCTGAAAGCTTTTCGTAAGCTTTATAAGGGCCGGGAAGCTCGACGCGCATCTAGCCCAGTTCCATGACCGTGTTGAGCGCGGTGACGTGGTTGACCCTACTCCAACTGCTGCCTTACCAGAATTTATTCGCTTTGAAGCGAGCTTGGGGGTTAGTCTGTAGAATAAAAAACAAAAGAATTATTCGCGCACAAAGGACGGGAGCTACACAGCACCGATAGTAAACATCCGATAGACTTGAATTCATTTCGCGCACTAATACATTCACAATATATTACAGCATAGCTACAAGAACAAGTTAGATGACACATACCGGCTCAAGTAATGATATACAACACACCTATCATATCTACGAGTAGTATAGAGCCCGAGGGAAACCGCAAGTACCACCGCTCTGTGATAATACACCTCCGGCAGCATACCGCCCGCCCTACCGGGTCATTTTACATCACAGCAACGGGACTTGGGAAAGCGGCAAGAGTGGGAGCGGCAGGCGGCGTGTCTTGGTCAGCCGTGCGGTGCGCTCCGAGGGGTCGAAGGTAGGGATGGTTTTGGACTACTTTTAAACTATCCAAAACACTTCCAGAAAATGTCCAATGTTCCGTTCAAAATTCAAAAGCATGCAAAACTAACAGAAAGAATATTCTCAACTTGAGGTGCAGAGTTTTAGACACTTTTGTACTTCCGAGCGGACATCAGCAGGCCCAGAGCTGCATCGACGGCCACCAAGAGCTGCCATAAGGATCACAGCGGCCGCTGAAGCTACCGCAAGGACTCCGGGGCTGCTGAAGGACACTGATGGCCGCCCCCAGCTGCGGTAAGAACGACGGCGGCAGCCTTGATTCTGCTGGAAGGGCCACGACTACCGTCCAGAGCTGCTGGAAGAATGGAGATCCCGACTGGAGTTGGTGAAAGGGCGACTACGACCGCCCAGAGCTGCTGAAAGGATGGCGGCCGCCTCCCAGAGCTGCTGTAAGGAGAACAACGGCTTCCAGAGCTGATGGATAGACAAGATGACCGCCCAAAACAGCTATAAGGCCATTCAGAGCTGCCGTAGGAACAAAAGCTGTCACAACGATGATAAAGGCATGTAAGTCGTGGCTTACTTACTACTTGTATCATTATACTGCTAGTTGCACTGGAGTAAGCAAAAACCAAGCAGGAGATACACTCAATGCGAAAGACGAATTGTTGTTTTCTTTATGCTACTTTACAGTATTAGTTTATTGGCATTATCGACGCTGGCGGAAAACGATAGGATTGCCGCTGGCAAAACAATCAGCACCGTTCGTGATTACGTGTGAAGTCGAGAGTCTCGACTCGAGACGATGTCTTTTGAAGGGAGGTGGTGCTGGTACAGTTTTTCGTAACTAAGGAGGTGAAAGGAATTGTATTCAAGTTTAAGTTTCGTGATCGTTATCAATGCTCTCAGGGCACGATTGATGTCGAGCAAGGTCGATTTTACCACTTCGAATTGTACCGTAGTTGATGTAAATGTATGCCAGCATTTCAACCTTTTCGACTGAGAGTCTGTTTCTGCGCTTGGTGTGAATATGATCAAAGATGCCCCAAGCTCTCTCGCTTTCTGCCGAAGATGTCGGTATCGCAAATACAATCGCAGCTACCTTCTTCAGAAGGGGGTAGTTCTTTTAATCCTTTGCTCCCCAGTAATCCCGCGGGCATGCTTCAGAATACTTTCTTCGTAAATCTTCACCGCCCCTCCGTTTCATGCATTTAAACTTGAGAATCTCAGCAGTTAGCTTTGCCACATTAGCAGGGGTTATCAGACCGCACCTGATTGCCAAATTGCAAACTTGATCGTCAACATTTTCGTCATCATCACCAACGAAGTCGTCGAGGTTGGTTGCTGGATCTAGCAAGAAAGCAACGGCCATCGCATTTGTGTGGACGTATTTCCACCGTTTTTGAATCTTCCCGCGGAAAAAGGTTTGGAGTTCATCAAGTGGAACTGACGTAATACTTGTATACTCGCCATCATCACGGGAATCTGGATTCGATGTAGCCCCACTTTCGTGTTGATTCTCAGTATGGAAAGTAGAAGATAGAATTTCAGCCGCGTCACTGAGCACCCCGATCCCAGCACCGTCCTGGTCAAGGCCTTCTTGTTCCAAGTCGCTTTCTGCTGGCTCTGGTTGCGGCTGTTCTCCTTCAGGCGACGTCACACCGAATGCTATGTGATACCGCAGCCACTGAAACCACTGATAGACTCCTGAAATAAATCCACTGTCCGCTTCCAGCGCGCGCAGGGCCTCTATAATGGGGTCAAACATGCGCACAATAGCTCTTAAACTGCTCCAGAAGCCATCGTCATGGACCAATCCAATAACGTAGCGTAGTTTTTTTTGCTTTGATGGGGGTTCCACGATAGCTCTAAACGTCTCGTAACTGGGGCTCAAAAAAAATTTTTCCAGGATCTCCTGACTATTTAGCACATTCCGCATGCATGCGTGGACAGAGTACCAACGTGTTGGTACAGGCAACACTAGAATCCTGGCCCTC
>NW_003303697.1:13024-16560 GCF_000142945.1 Phytophthora infestans T30-4 | reverse complement strand
ACGCCAACCACTTGAGCCGTCGTCTCCTGCTCGATATCAGCAATAACTTTGTCGATTTCGTCAGCAAAGTACCTGGCCGTGTGCTGTTTTGATCTCGTGGACCATGACGACCAGAACATGGAAGGCATCCGTGGGGCAACCACCATTAAATTTATAATGCTGGAGCCGTTCGTATCCGTCCAACCATCCGTAACGAGTGACACGTAGGTATGTGCGTTGATCAGGTCAATAACTTTCGAGCGAATTTCATCTCGTACTTGTTTCAACAGCACCATACTCAACTTGTGACGCGAAGGTAGCTTCACTGACGGTGCTACCAAAGCAATAAAGTCGCGAAATACCAGAGCCTTAAGTAGCATAAATGGTATAGCACACACAAAAAACACCCGTGCAAGTGCCATTTCGAACGTGTCTTGATCAATCTCCCTTTTCGCCGACTCTGCAGTCGGTTGTGACGGCGTCACCGCTGGTACAGAAGGTGGTGTTGGTCGTAGAGAGATCTGCACATCTCTCGGGACATTAAAACACTTTTTGGCCTTCACCAGGTGGTCCGACAAGTTGCCACTCGGCTTACCGTTCTTCTTCAGAACGCCGCAATAGTTACACCGCCCGTGTTTCTTCCCATTCTCACGCTCGATAGGGTAGTGTTTCCTGATGTCGTCCCGCGGTCGTCCTGTCTTCATAGGAGACGCTCGTGGTCGTTGTGACGACCCTGGTGTACGGGGTGAGCGCGCTGACGTTCGGAGAGTACGCGGGGAACGGAGAGTAAGGGGAGATCGAACAGGCGTTGAAGTGCGGGGGGTCGAGATGAAGCTACAGCTCGTGGTAACTTCGGCGGGGCTGGGGTAGGGGGGGGAATTGCACTGAGGGCGGGGGGAGGCGAGAACATCACTCTACGTGAGCTTGCTGGTGACCTTGAACGGCCTTCGAGCGGTCTTAGAGGTGATGAGTCCCTCTGGTAGGGGAGTCTAGAAGCTGCGTGGGGTCATTTAAAAGCTGTTTGAAACCGACAATGATGCTAGACGAGTGTGTGGACAATCTGCTTTTCTTGCAATCAATAGCTGAACTCGAGTATGTTAAAAAGATCACCGACGTCGGCTACATGCGCTACGGGGGTCCGATGCAGAGCTCCAGAAGCTAGCGAAAGAGGTCAGTCAACACGCCTATCAACTTGTTGGAAAGCAGTATCGTGTGGCGAACGACAGGAAGACGCGTTACACAATCCGTGAGCTACAGAAGTATGTGTTTGAGCTGACGTCGTCGGAGGATTCGAGCGCTTATACCACGTTGATACTAGGGTGCGTCCAATATTTATCTATACTTTCATGACAAAACCTCACGTGTCTATTATCTTCATATTTTGCAGAACTACCGCTGTTCGTGTACGTTTGCGAGGAGTGAACTACTGCCATGTCGGCACGTGATTTACTGGCGCCTACTTTCGAGCAAGAGTCCGATCCCGTTAAGACACATTAACCCCCGGTGGTGCTTGACGTCCCGATCAAATTTACCTGTGGAGGAACGTGAAGTTTCATGGGGTGAAGCAGCATGTCGCTCGTTCCGAGTTCGTGAATCGTCGCTAAACGGATATCACCATCGTGTGCTTAACGGAACGAATAAGTTTCGTACGGCTTACGATGTTGGTTGTCGAATAGCCGATCTTATGAGCCGCAATGGGACTCCAGTTTACGAGGACATGCTGGAGGCACTAAAGAAGTTCGAAGATATTGTGAAAGATGGCGTGGCCCCACAGATAACTCTGGTTTTGAACTCATCAAGTGGAGATAAGAGTCACCCTGACAGTGTGGTCGGTGTACAAAGTCACTCTGAGCGTATACAACGCCACTCTGAGCGTGTGTCCGATGGCGAAAGCCACTCTGACAGTGTGTCTTGTGATAAAAGTCACACTGACAAAGTCGTGAAAACCCCCTCTGAAATGGCGGTGCACTCGGCAAAGTCTACACTTACAAAGCGGTCAAAACCAGACGACCACCGTAGTTCTGGATCAAGTGGTGACTCTTCGTTTTTTTTTTAAAAAAGAACCAAAAGTAGAGGGCGTCCGGCTATCAGAACAACTCAGAAGCGAAAAGAGAAGAAGCTGCGAATGAAAAAGTCAAAGACGGAGGCAAAACAACTGATTCGAGGCACGTTAACACCGATATCAGCGCTATCAAATGTTGGAACAGTGATAGATTCAACTTACTGCTACGAGTCAGCTTTCGAATTCTTATCCTTTTTTCCAGTGAAGAATGTCGGTCCGAGAAAGCAAGCCATAGCCACGTCAACAGCACCACAACAATGCATCAGCGCAGTTCGTGTTGCCAGAAAAGTTCTGATAAAGTGTACTCGATCGCTTGAAGAATTCAAGAAGTCACATTCAGACGCTGATACAAAAGTTGGTGTTCGAGTTCCAAAAGTGGGAAAATTTACCGAGTCTCAACTGCAACTGATGACAAAGTTAAATCGCGTAATGGAGAAGGTCTCTGCTGTTTCTGATACCGTCGATTGGATGCAAAGTACCCCTTTGGCACGTCTAGAAGTACCTGACGAGCTCTATAAATACAAGGAATTGGACAAGCTTGCTGCTGCTACAGCGATTCAGAAAATGGTTATTCCCATGTCCCAACAGTCGAGTTTTGGCGCGATAACGAACGAGTCGCTTCTGCTGTTCCGTGGGGATACTTGACTAAACGACGATATCTTGATGCATGCAATGACATTCATAGGAAATGCGGTTCCAAAGGTGGGATTAATTTCTCCAAATGTTATGGGCTGTGAATGTGAGGAAACCAAGCGAAGCATCATTAACAAGACCCAGCCTTTTCAATTAGGCAACGACTTCGTACTATTTCCGCTTCATTTCGATGGCAGCCACTGGTGCGGCGCCGTCTTCGATTTCCACACGTCTCCTCCAACAATCAAACTGTATGACCCTCAACAGAAAAAAAATGCTTGAAATCCTGCGAAAATATCCTAAGGGCTGTATTTCCTGAGAAGGTATCCCTGATGTCAATCATTCACGTAAAATCACTGAAACAAGTTGACGGAGTCAACTGCGGGCCACTGGTATTGCACTTCTTTGAGTATACAGTCCGCGGCTTTTCTCTTCTAGATTTTGTATGAAACGCCATCCTGCGGTATATTCGATTGCGGTATTTGCTGAAGTCACTGCATGTTTAAATTGTTTAAATACACACCAACCCATTGAAAGGATACGTCTTATACGCTTAACTCATATTTTTCCTTACTTATATGTGTGTTCCGGCAGGAATAATAAACAGCCGAGCGACACGACAGAGACGACCTTGGTTCTCGTCGATAAAACTTGTAGATAACTCTACCCTTTTTTCACGCTGTTGGCCTCCGTGCAGGGGTAGTGACGCTGACACGCCATGCCATTAAAAAAGCACTAAGTCAATTGTACACTCACGTAACATTCCATTTCGAGCCAGTGTACGATCTACATTCAAGCTACAATTAGATTTCGATGATGTATGCGCATACAACTATGATTGATGAAATTTATGAATTTAAAT
>NW_003303697.1:0-12844 GCF_000142945.1 Phytophthora infestans T30-4 | reverse complement strand
TCATCTCGAGACCAGCGTGGTGTAACAGACATTCAGTATCCTGTGAGAAGAGCCCAGATATCCTTCTCAACGGTGCCGTAGTTCAACTCATTGGACTTCAACGTGCGACTGGTAAACGCTACCGGCATATACGTGCCGTCGTGTTCCTGCATCAAGGCCGCCGAAATCGCCCAATCACTCGGGTGGACGACAATCACTGGCGTCCGATCGGGGTCAAAGTGCCTGAGCACTGGCGCGTCTGCGATCTTGCTCTTCAGCAGTCGAACGTTACTCGCGCTCCATCCCATTTGTCCGTTTCATCCGCCGAGGTGATCCAGTCCTCGCCCCCAGCAGCTCGATCGGATTTTGGGTCCTTCTTGTGATAATCCACTTCTCGCAGTTCATACAAGATCGACGCGTAGATTGCGAAATCCTCAAGAAATCTGCTGTAGTAGTAAAGGCTACCAAGGAAAGACTGCATAAATTGCAGTGCTCGCGGGAATGGCAAAACCGTCAGAGTCTCGAGGTCTTCGAAGGGGTTTCGAGGTCGTCCGCTGACACGCGATGTCCCAGGCAGTCTATCCTGCGGCAGCCCCATGAGCTCTTAACCACGCTGATCGACAAGTTCCAACGGTCGCACGCGTCTATCAGTCGATCTATTCTGTTGCAGAGCTCGTTCCATGATTCAGCGGTCACCAGAATGTCGTCGATGTACGAGCGACGTCCCAGCACAGGCGGTCCCGAATTTACGTCAGGTTCACCGATCTCCAACGCATCCGCCATACCTGACTCGTCGCCTTCTTCGGGGATCCGAAGATAGCCATACCGTGCGCTGTCCAGAAGTCATTTGTTGATTTGAGGGGCGCTCTTTAGCCCAAAGGGCAAACACAGACATTCAAAGAGACCAAACGGCGTAGCGAACGCCGACACCAGGCGCACCCGCTCGGTCATCGACACGACCCAGAAACCGTTCACCATATCTAACGAGTAGTACCAGAGTGCCTTATCTAGGTCTTCCAGGAGATCGTTGATCAACGACATGGGGTACACCATGAGACGTGTCAGGCTGCTCACCACACGATAATCGATGCAGAGTCTGATGTTGACTCCATTCTTCTTGACAATCACCACGATCGGCGACGCCCGCGTCGAGTTAGAAGTCTTGATGATCTGGGCAGAGAGCAGACCCTTGAACAAGTCGGATAAATTATCTCGAAATTGGGGCGCAACTCGACGCACGAGCTGAGCCACTGGTTTGGCGTCCTCAGTATCGATATCGCAGTAGACGCCTCGCGCGGCTGGCGGCAGGGCGTTCCCTTCTCCGAGAAGAAGCTGCTGTCGGCCCCAGATGATCTTCCTCAACCTAGTTTCATCCTCTGGCGCGACAAAGCCTTCATGCTCGATTCGTACGTCTTCAAGCTTCACATTTCCTGGCGTCGTCGTCACCTCTGGCAAGATTGTCAACTGAGCATCTACGGCTTCGGCAAAGAGCTCGCCCCCTTAGCTGATGCAGACTTGGTCATCTTCCACAGGGGTCGTGCTTGACGCATTCACAACAGGCTCCAATTCCATCGGATTCACGATCAGATCAGCTTCTCCGTCTACCCCGCTCCCAGGTTTGCTGACTGGTGAGATCTGTATATACCTGCAGGTGGCGATCTCGCCGTCTACCGCTGTCGGCCCATCGATCTGGTCTTCTAGCACATCGGTTCGCACAGTCTGCGTTCCAGATCATTTTCCGACGATGACTTCGATCCTCCTGGCTTTGGGTGCTTCCATGATCTGGCTGCTGCCGGTCGCCCAACATATGGGTCGTCTCAAAATGCTTGTCGGTGTGTCATACTGCGGATGGGAGACCATCGGCTCCGTCGACTTCTCGATCGGATTATCTTCCTCGATCGTCACATCCGTGCTAGCCTGTAGTACCAGATTCTACCACTCGGCGTACCGACGCGATCCTACGGTGATGAATCCTTGACGTCTTGGTACACTATCTCCTGACAGCCACATGCCTACCGAGGTATTAGCGAGTAGGCACCTCGTCCGGTCGCTGACATTCGTGATCTTCAGGTAACGCCTGCGTGCATGCCCTTCAACCACGGTGGGAATTAATTGCTCTCCCCGAGTGATCCACAGCGTTTCCGATGGCTTGGGTCGTAATGGCATCTCGATGCTCTGTCGCGCGTCTATTATCTTGAGCCCGTCCAAACCGACTGGGCGAACGTATTCGCCATACAGCGGGTGTCGTCCGGACGACTGGATGCGGACCTCTTCGGGTAAGCATAGCGTCCCGTCGGCCAAGTCCAAGCGAATCCCCGCTGGTACCATGAAATCCATACAGAAGATCGCGTCCTGGTCTGACATCTCGCCGACCCACACGTCGAAGAAGTACACCATGGCTCCATCCAAGGTAATCTTGATCTTGGTACGTCCCATCGTGATGTACACACCTTCTCCAATACCAACCCACTCTTATCGTTGACTTTTAACCACATAGCACCCAACCTTACGAGCAAAGGCGGCGTCCAGAATGGTCACCTCGGCGCCGGAAATTAAGAGTAAGCTCGCAGTTTTGTTGTTGATCTTCCCTCCCGTCTTGACTTGCTTGAACCACTTACTGGGTGCGTGGTAATTCCAGTATCTACGCATCTCTCCTGGCAGTAGATCAAGCGTCATAACGGTATCAACTCTTGCGAACTCATCAAGCTCGCGAAGGCTTGCAACAACACCGGCACGTGTTCCATGAACATCACATGTATTGTCGCTCGGATTCTCCCGCTCACTAACTTTGGATCTCTTCTTGACGTATGCAAAGATGCAGAGCTTGGAACGGTCGGCTCGTCCTGGCTTCGAGCGCCCGTGTTTAACATCTTCTCGGCGCTTTCCGGCAGCACGCCGCCATGCTTGGCCGGGTTGTACCACTGACGGATCCAATTGTAAAACCCCTCCATCTGGCACTTACCAACCTGTGGATCTCGCCGCATCCGCGGCACACGAAGAGACAACGAGCCGATGGGTGGTCCTTCTTGCCACAGCGCTGACACGTGCTTCCAGTAACGTAGATCGTCGTGACGATGCGAACCGCAGTGCGTGCAGCGTTGGAATGGGCCACGTCCATGCAGTCGGCGTTCACCTGGATCGGGGTCTCGTAAGGCCAGCGTCTCGCTTGGCGTGGCTCGATCTACTCGATCTGTCTTTTTCCTGGAGTCATAACATCTGAGTTTGATCATCTTCTTCTGCTGCGGCGATGTAGATCCGGCGCAGAGCACCATCCGATTCCGATCCACTGTTACCAGAATCACTGTCGCAGTTCGCAGCCATAACGGCTTGCACCTTGCGTGCTGGGTTTGATTTTACGGCATCAGAAGTGGTTATCTTCTGTCAGCACTTGCTCGATTCAAAGTGGTCCTTCCCCAGACGGTTGCTTGCGCGTTGTCGCACTCTCAAGATACCTCCAAGCGGATCTGCATCTGGGATCCGTAGCAGCGCGAGCTGATCAGCCAAATCGCGGTCGTCCAATGTTTCGATGAAGTGTTCTACGTGCTCACGGCGGACATCCGGTGGGCCATGCTTCATACGCAACTTCGCCCTCAATCCTGCAGCGCTCAGACGGAGCAGGTAATTTAACGGTGTTTCGTCGGCACGTTTCTTCGCATGGTAATACTGCCTCCAACGAATACGCCGACCCACAGAACTGCACTTGAAACTCGCGTAGGAGTTCCTTCAATTCGCTTCAAGTAGTCCGGCTGAGTTGCCGGTACCAGTTGCGCCGATCCAGTGAACAGGCCGCCAAGCACCAAGCACGTCACAACGTTCGGGGCCTGATCGCGGAGGAAGGCCGACTTTACCTTGCTGATCTCCGCGCGCGCGGTCTTCGTCGTTATCCATCCCGGAGAACTCCTTGAGTTCCGACATCGCGGATACGCGAATGCGTGACATTCCGATGGCCGTAGCATCTGTAGCCACTGTCGGCTGACGGGTGACAGTGACGTCCAGCTCGTCTGGATCGTACTCACCGTGCTCCGAGACAAACGATTCCATATCAACGTCGTGCTGTCTGACCGCTGCTACCGGTGCAGCGGTCGGTATCCCTTGTGCAGGGCGCTACTCTTTCAGACAACGTTCCATCGCTGAGTTTAAAAACCTCCGCAGTCTCCTTGGATTTTCCCAGTGCCGGTCGCCCCGCGTCGGCGAGTCTGCCTCAGCTTCCGCCTTTTGCGCACGATCCGGTCGACACTGCAGTAGCGCCGTGCCCGACGGTCCCAGCTGCATCCGTTCAGCACAGTCGGTACTTTCCGAATATGCACTTGAAACCGTGGAGGCATAGCGTGATTATTGAGACGATTCGGTCTGTGACCCCGATTTAGGGGGTCGTGGCAGGCCGGCGGCGGGCTTGGACTATGTCGTGATCTGAGTCTGCGACTTGCCGACCAACGCTTTCAACTTCTCGAAGAGTTCCGACTGTGTGTTCTGGATCGTTTTGAGATCCAGATCAAACAGATCCTTCGCCGCAAAGGGGCCTGGCGTGACGCCGGCTTCCTTCAGGAGATACGGTATGGCTTTCACAGCCTCCAGCTTGTCGTCGTCTCAGGTGGCGGTGTCACCGGCCCCTTCAGCGATCCAGACATCAGCGGCTGTACGATTCGCATCGTTGGGCTCTTGGCCATAAACATTTGAGGCTCATGCGGTTTGTATTCTTCCTCCTACTGATCGTCAGACCAAGTCGCTGCGATCTTGCCGTGGCTATCGGAGTCCGAATCAGCTGGGGCCTTGAGCCTCATCCGCGACGCGTACGAAGTCTTCTTCTTCGGGGTCATCTGCGTTGGCGGAGCGGTGGTTGGTGAGGCTCCTCCGGTTTTCACCTTGAATTCCTCATCAAGCAGATCACGATGCGCATTGCGATCTGCGGTGCCTTCAGAGGGAGGAGGTTGCGGTTTCTCTTTAAGAAGAGATTCCTCATCGTTAATGTCGGCAGAGATCCTCCCAGAGCTATGTCGATCTGCTGATCATGATTCATTCTGCAGCGTTGTTTTCGATCCAGTTTCCGATGACGCTTCCATCCTTGGTTTTAACTTGATTGGCACTTCCTCTTCTTCTTGGGACTCACGGTGAAATTACGAGTCACCATAAGACCCCGGCACGCGCACCATTGTGATGGAGTGGTTTACGCAAAACTTGCGATCCATTCTCACACACCGTGCCCCGGACTACCGACTGACGGAGGGGTACTCCGGTAACCGCGGGGTTGCTGAGGGCTCCCCTTGTGTACCCGTCGGTGGGGCTCGTTACACTCATCTGGTGAGCTTGAAGGGACGCTTGGCTTGGGTTGGTTCCGTCTTGCCGTCTACGCAGGATGGTTGGGGGTGGCGTAGCGTGGAAACTCTTAAGGCTACGGGCCAGGTAGGTTGACGACCTTGATCGACGTGGTGTGTGTGTTTTTTTTACGGGGTCTTGTTCCTTTCCTCGCTAGACTTCACCGCTTCCTATAGCGGGGGCGTTGAGGGCGAGAGTGAAAACGATCGACCGGCCAAGCTGCAAACTCCGGCGACTGACACGCGTACTTGGTAGACTCAACTTGATTACTGTATGGGCCAATATACCTCCCGCTACTGTCTCGAAGTCTGATACCGAAGACACTTCTTGCTGATGAGGTAAATTTCACCCTGAAGTCTTTGCTGTCCACTACCTTGCATATCCTATGATCACCAAACTGGCCCTTGAAGGTAATATCGTACTTACCCGACATGGGTACAAATCAGTCGAATATCATGTTTCGAAATGACTGTACCTTACCGATCCGATCTCGTTGATTGCGTATGCACTCGCTGATGCGCCTTCGTCCCTGGTGGCATTCCAACACCCGATCGGATCGTAGCTCATTTATCCACTTCCCAAGCTAACCAACGGGGCTTCACCACAGTGGTCTTCCGAAGTGTTCCCCCGTGATTCCGCGGCTGGTCCCGCCGTCCGTGCAATCGTGCTATCGCGCTCTGTGGTCCAATGAGATCTGGTTCTACACTGGTATCGTGCTCTGTGGCTCGATGATCTTTCGTATATAACTACTGTGGCTGCGTTTTCTCCCATGGCTTATTGGTTGGGCCACCGTCCATGCTAACGTGTTATCTCGTGGTGTCGCGGTTGGTCTGCCGTTTGAGTTATCGTTATCTACCGTAGCGTCGCGCTTCGTGGAGCGGTGAGCTTCGGGTTTACCCAGGCATCGTGCTCCAATGCTCGGTAATTTCCCGTTTTTGGTCTCCGCGGGCTCACGTTAGGTCCGTTGATGGCGTACCATGTTCTACCGTGGTGTTATGGAAGAATTCCTTTCCGTGCACCTTACCGTTACGAGATGTGCAAAAAACGTATCGTCGGTGCATCTGTAGCTTTCATTGACCGTCCAGGGAAATTCCGATTTATTGCAGTGTTGTGCTGCGCTAAAAATGACGGTCACAACGTTCATGCAGCTGCAAAGGTCATCGAAATGGCCTTTGAAGCACGCTTCTATCTAGGTGTGCGCTCTCTGACTAGATTTAAAATGTCGGACGTCACTCCGTCGACGAAAAGCGTTGCAGATCATATAGATACGGGGAGGAGAGCTGCTCCATGCATCTACTCAACCTATGCATTGGCTACGGGATCGTTGAAAGACGCCATCCAGACGGTCACCATTGAGTCGACCAGCTCGTGGGTCAAAGTTGTAGCGACGGTGACGCCGGGTGGTGCCCTCGATGAAGGCGGTGACGCGATACACAATCTTCGAAACCTCAACAGCCACTTCCGGCCGCCTAAACAGCGCAATGCTTTAAAGGAAATTCCGGAAGCGCTTTCCCACTTCGAACGCGAGCCGATGACAGATCAAGACATGCGAGTCGCCTACACATGCAAGCTGATTTGTAGATCAGTAGTCAACTATGGAGCTTTCGATTCGTATTCCAGTCAGCTAAAGAGTCTACTAGCAAGTGGGCAGCGCTCACTACCAAAGATGGATGCTCGCTGTCGAAATGAAGAATTCATTGCGCATTTTGCACTGGTGGGGGTCCAGAGCGAGAGCCTCGTCTAACCGTACATAGTTGTCTTTCGGCGACTCGCCAAAAACAAATTTAAAGCGTTCAAGCTTGACGCCATGACTATTGAGCCTTCTGGCGCCAAGGATGCTAACGAAGCGAATAACCGCCGGGTCGTGAGGACGCGTGACCAGTTCTTCGACATTGGCAAAACTTGTCTGTGAAGAAACCTGCCCCAGTCGCAGGCCCAGTTCCCGAAGGTAACTACCGAGTCGATGTGCGTGTTGCTGGATACTATGATCACGTTCACTGTCAAGGGGATTGAGGCCGTCGGTGATATATCGCGCAAGGAGGAGAAAGCAATATACAAGAACGGAGCTGACTTTCTACGCGACGAGCACCGAAAGGTGCTCGCTCAGATGACCAAACAAGGAAGGATCTCTCTCTCGTAGCAGTCGCTGTCCCAGAGTAGTCTATTGAGCCAAGATTCGTCGCCTTTTTGCTTCCCCTCATTAACGGGCTGGGAAGACGCAGACGACTTGCTTCTAGGGGCACCTATTCGGGCTACAGAGACGAGACACGAGCTAAAGAAGACCGAGATCAACGCCTAGAGCCGACGCTGTTATGAGAGAGTGGTTTGAATGAGAGCCAGAGAGGCTGGAGGTCGCCCAGCGCCAGAGCCCCGACAGCACAATTGAGGACCTCTCCAAGAATACGTCAATTGACGTCCAGAGCGGTTTTTACGATGCTCTTTTGTGCTTGTACAAGCATATCGATGTGTTGAAGTGGTTTTGAGACGAATGCGAGCTTAATTATCCTCTATCGCGCTACTGGCGCGTGTACATCTCGGCATACGTTCGTCGTCCGCGCTCCAAGAGAGGGTATTTTCAGCGGGAGGGATAGTTATGGGACCTCTAAGGACAATGACGGATAGCAGACGAGCGGATAGGCAGCTGTTGCTGCGGTATAACAAAGAGAAAAAAGGGGATGAAGCAGGACGCTCGCAATTCGAATGAATCGTGAAGACAAAAATAGTACTAAAAAGTATATTAATATATTTACTACTACTACCGCCTTGTAGAAGCTTTACTATTTTCAATGTGTCTCCATCTGTGGAGAGGCAATACGGTAGTCCCACTATTGCTTTTCCACGACGTGTGTAATGGGAAGGTGGTTGCTGAATGGGTGTGATTGGTTGCTTGCAGCATCTACGTCCGAAATAACTCTGTATGATTGGTTAAATATCAGCTGTGGAATGATATGTGAAATCACACGTGTTTGTTACGCAATAGATTCAAATGGTCATGGTTGCTAATTGGCTTCTCTCCATTTTTTAATAATGTCCTGCAAAAGCTCCGTGAGAACCACTACATGTATTTTTAAAAGTAATATTGTATTGTGCTTTGCAGCGATTTTGGCAAAACGAAATTAGATTTGCTGGATTAATAAGTAGCAGATGGTGGATTTACGATAATGCGAGTTCATAAAACTGTGATATATGATGATTTACAGTAAAGCGGCCATAATTGCACTTTTGAAACTGTAATTCGGGCACAGATGCTGCATTTCGCTCCCCTGCGCCCGTAGCTGTACAACTAAATTAGAATGGATTTACCAAACGCAAACACAAGGCATTGCTTGCGGATGTAGCCTCGTCGCCACATCGATTACAATATATTCAGGTGGATTTAGACAAATATTTAGCTAAATATAAGGGAATGACCTTTTTTTCTCGCGTATTTACGATGCCATTTTGAGCGGGAAAAAATGTCGTCAAAATAACTGCAAAGCACAATATTAAAATAAACGTAATACATGTAGTATCGTATGTTGACAGTTTACGAAGAGAAAAAAAAACTCACTGCGCCTTTAGAAGTACTGTTTTAGGATAGGCTAAACTGAATGCGTGCAAGTAAAGACCATAATATGTTATAATATATGGCGTCAATTTCCCATACTATGGTCTTCACTTGAACGCATTCAGTTTGGCCAAGAGCATATCGCAACCGTTCCGCTACCCTAGCCCTTTCCGAAATGTTTTAGACAGTTTGGATCAGCCAATAAAACTCATTCAAGTTAGGTTAAGGGCAATTATAGTAAGCGCGCACACTCTAACTACGACCTCAATCATAAGTACGACAGTTCCAGTCAACTTTCGAAACGGAGTTCACAGGCACCAGGAAATGCTCTCTAGTGGCCTGCAGGCCGAGAAAAACGGTTTTTTTGGTTCTGCAGCATTATGGCAATGTGCACTCCAGCCAGCAAATTCATGAATGAGAACCGACGACAGGGTAAGGGGCCACTATTTAAAGTGATTTCAATTCAATGACAGCACAAGTTGAAATAGTGACATAATCGTTGCTGGCCATACATTTCGTTAAACCTCATGTGTTTTTTTAATTAGCCAATGACAGAGCGCCACATAAAAACCTCGGGCAGGTTTTTTGCATTAGTCAATAGTATATCATCACAAATCCCCGACAGGGACGAAGTGAGCTCAGTCTTCTTTTTTCAGGTTCAACCACGCAGATCGCGCGTCACCTGGGATGTCTCGCTGAGCTGAGCACACAATCAAGCCTCCTGCCGGTACTGCAGGTGCAGCACTCGGATGGTAACGGGCGGGGAGCTCGAGTCTTTACTACCGGCTTTTCCAGCACGATATGCGTATGCATTAGCTTCTATTACACAGTTCCTATGACCTGAAGAATGTTCTGTGTAGCCGCAAGCGCAGGATCGAAGATCTTCTCCACGGCAAGCCGACTGCGATAGTCAGCGATGCGTTCGTCAAGCATTCCTCCGCGACGAAGTTTGCGCATTTCACATAGCACGCTACTGCCGTAGCGCACTCAAGAACGCGAGGACCGATGATTCAGGTCGCCAGCCAAGCTGGAGGACGTGGTCTTTAACGTTGTCTGCTTCTTCTCGAAGGTGGAACCCGTCATTAAGAAGGATCTTCCTGTACGCCACCCCAAGGCGTACTCGAACTTCTTCTGGCGGTCGTTCGGGAATCAGATGCGCGGAAGCTGAGTGTACCACTCAAGCTACATCGATGACAGGTTGGCTGTGGGTTTCTTTCTCCGCTTCGCTGGTGGTTCTTTAACTAGCGCTCTCGGTTCTTGTGTTTCTGGTCCAGTTAATCCGTGTGATGCTGGGCGCTTCAAGGCGGCGACCTCAAGCACGACAAGCCGAGCTACCAGTAATCGATTGTTCTCTATAAGCTGGCTAATGACAGCAGCATGATGACACCCCGAGTTGCTGTGGTCGATCTTCTTTTCTGCCTCTTTATATTTTTCAGCAGGTACAGAAGTGATAGCTGCCAAAGCCGATAACCAAGCAAGCATATCAGCTACCGTGATTCCGGTCGCACTCAAGCACTCCTCGACGCGGACGACGAACGGACTCCTCGGCGCCGACGTCCCACTTGCGGGAGATACTTGATCAGGTACGCAGTCAATACTCCAATGAACGTGGTACTCACGTTGGGCCTGGCGTCCTCTAGTCCCGTACAGCAGCCAAACAGCAGTTTCTGCAATCGCACCAAGCGCTCCTGAGCACCACGATCAAGCATCCCAACGTCAGCAACAACGGGAGCTTCGTCAGCCTTCCAGCCACTCAGGACGCGTGCTACTTTTCTGTCTTCACGGAACGTGTTGAAGACGCAGGCAAAGAATTTATTCGTCCGGTCATATCCCAAGCCCCCCTGCCAAAAACCCATTGTGCTGTGAGACGATCGTCTCCATTAGCGTGCTGGGCGCTTCCTCTGCGAATCGAGTGCGGCGTCAAGGTACATGTCGCTCCAGCCGGCTCCGCCACCCTCTTCAAAACCGATTCACGTAAGCTTGTACACCGTCTTTTCCGCGAGAATAGCTGGTGCTCTTAAGTGCTAAAGCAGCTGCGAAAGTTTAACGAAGCCCGGAAATAGCAGCACGAGCGGCATGCACAGATGGCGAAGTCGCAGCTGACAGGGATCAATGTCCAGCGAGTATGGGCTGAGCCCGGTCAGCCCTGCAGTATCTCCAGCAGGGGGGGGGGGCTACAGCGTCGGGAGTCGGCGTGGCGGGGCCAGCACCGAAGCTGACTCAGCAAGGACACGCACAGCGCCTTCTGCATCACCAGGGCGACAGCCAATGGATGCAGCGGGCAAGTCAAGAAGTCTTCGCGATCAGGGATGAGGGTGGGGCCTTGCTTCTCCGCCGTTTTCACCCGTAGCATTCGTATCTAAAATACGTTGTCAGCTGACAGTGTGAAGTGCTGCTTACTGACGTATCCTAGATCCGAGGATCTCCCAAAACAGTGCCACATCAGATACGCCAGCGCAGCGTCTTCGTAGCCCGGGGCAACGGACGCCGTGCTGTAGGCATACCGGATGAGTGAGTGTAGGTCATCCTTTGTGCAAGGAGGTGCCTTTGTGGTGTAGCGGGATCAGCAAAATCTGCGAGATTGCCAGATCCAACTTACCAACTGCGCCCAGACACCGACTAACGGAGGGGGTCCCCCGATGATCCGTGTTCTGCTGAACTTTCCTCACCTTGTGTACCCGTCGGTAGGGCGGGATCTGCTCTCTCGGTAGCTTCCGAAGAGCTCAAGTGGTGAAGCTTGAGTGTCTTGGCGAGACGTGGGGGTGGGGTGGAGCAGCAGTGGAAAATCTTCACTCTGCGTCCGTGGATGGTTCCGTATCCTCAGCGAATATTCGAGCTTATGGATCCGGGGCCTAGATCGTGGATCTGGCCGTAGGGTTGCCTTGCGGGTGTGTTTACTTGCCTTTGTAGCTCCTTTGCGTCGTACTTGCCGCCTCCTGTGACGGGATCTTGAAAGTTGAGAGCCTCTAGGGTGTAACCGACCAAGTAGTAAATTCGGTTAACCTGTCGGATCTGCACAAGTAAAGGAAAAGCTCACTAGGTTGTAGGATCTGGCCAACGTATTATCCACTTATCACTACCAACACTAGATTCGCAATTCCTAACCTTCTCCGAGCTCGTACGGCCAATGTAGTTCCGGTTCTTGAGGGCAGGAAGGCACTTGCGTGATACTGTGCAAATTGAGGTCTGTATTGATATTTAAGCCTATACCTGCCTGAATTTCTACCTTCTATGTCTTTCATCTGCTAAATCCCTTACCAGGCTCGGCTGCATGTCCCTTCTTCCCTTGACCCATCATCCCAGCTGTGTTATCTTCAGATCCACCGGATATATGACGTAATCATCATGGTCACCCTGTTATGGGTACACTCATCCGGATCTAGGTCGCTTGGATCCACCTCGCTGTAATTGTACACTCGCCGTGGATCCGAGCTCTCCAACCATCCAACATCATCTTGCAACCTTCTGTGATCTCCTTGGTCCCACGAAAGTTCGAGATCCACTGCATTTATCATCCCTATACCCTGGATCCAGGTCCCTCAAGGCGGGATCCTTCCTCCATGGATCCGAACTCGGAGGTATGGGATCCGGGGTACCTCGCGGTGGATCTTGACTCTTCGTTAGCCGTGGCTATTAGATCCACCTTCGGATGACACCTACCACCATTCCTTCATAGGATCCCCACTCGATCCACTGGTACATAGTGTATCCCATATCCACCTAAGTGAATCCAGGTAAGGGTGGATCCGAGATAAGTCTTGGTGGATCTTGTCTTCCCGTCCATCGCTCATACTAGATTCATCGTCATTTCATACGGGGTGCCGCTCGTCATGGCTAATCCACCACAGGCAACTTGCATCCGTGCCACCAACCCAAATCCTCTCTAATCACTTGAAATTGTCACTGATTCGGGATAGTGACCCCGCGTCAGGCCCATTCTCTTATTTCTGAGAAAGCACTTCACCACAATCGCCTCCTGTACGTTGTCGGCGCTGCACAACAGCG
>NW_003303696.1:710553-711656 GCF_000142945.1 Phytophthora infestans T30-4 | reverse complement strand
CGCGTGACTAGAACCTTGGGATGGAGTGCACGCTGACAGTAAAGAAGCCAGAGCACAGTGATGTAGCAGAACGAATGATTAGGACTATAGAAGAGCGAGTGAGGTGTGTGCTGTTTGATGGAAGTTTGCCTGAACAAATGTGCTAAGGCAGCAGTAACTTGCGCGTATTGAGTTAACTTACTGCCTGTGAGAGCAAATAAAAGACGATCACCATATGAGATGTTGTTTGGATATAGTCCGCCATTGAAGCACCTTCGTGTGTTCAGCTACTTAGCATATATTTATCTTGAGGGAGATAAGCGTAAGAAGTTGGAGCGACGCGCGAGAAAGATGGTCTTTGTTGGGTATTCTTGAGATCACAAGGACTATAATCGAATTGATTGTGAGGCATTAAAGCCCGTTTACAACCATACAGTGGTTTTTGACGAGAGTCCGTTTCCGACGTTGCCTTCCATTGATCAAGCCAAGAAGAATCAAGCCTTGGCGCGGAAAAGAAAGAAAGCAACACAGCAGGAGAGACTTGATAATGTGAAATTGTTAAAAATCATGAAGCAATGGCCGACCTGTACAGTTATGTGCTGTCCATGGAAGCTAGGAAAGGAGAAGCAGTAGGTGTGGATCACGTTCATGGTGGTCAATCCAGTGAAGCGGTGGACACTATTGAAGACGGTGATCAAATGAATAGCTGTATGCAGCACGCTGTTAAAAGTCAAGTCGGCATCGTGGAAGATACTAGCCAGAGACTTTCGAACAACGGCACAGAAGGCCGATTTAGCGTGGATGTAACACGTCCGATCAAAGTGAGCAGTGCAGAATGGATCGATCCAAGACAGAAGCAATATTCACAGATAGGCACTGTGCTCTGTAAGCGCCCTAGCGCCCTTGTGCTGGGGGTATTTGAAGAGGGAAAGCTATTGGACGGGCTGTCGAAGTAGATGATGGTGATAGTACACCATCAGAAAAGCGTGTGAAAAGATCACTCAGTTCGGAACATGCAGTACGCAAATTCGATCGTGCAGAGCAGCACAGAACTCATTATGGGCAGGTAACGGATCAAAGAAGCCTGAAGCAAACAAAAACGACAGCAGCTCGTTCAGATACGA
>NW_003303696.1:698147-699123 GCF_000142945.1 Phytophthora infestans T30-4 | reverse complement strand
GTGATTATCGGGCTGGTGAGCGACGTGCCATCCCAGTTGACGCTGCTGATGTCTCTACAGCTCGCCATGTTCCTTTACACCGTCGAGACTGCGCCGTACTCGATGGAATTTCAAACTGTGTGCTCGTCAATTGCTTTCATCATGAAGATGGTCACATACGCGCTGATCAGCTCGTTTCTCACGCCTTCAACGGAGATTGGTCTGCAGGACTTCGTCGGTACTCTAGTGATCGTGCTCCAAGTGACCCTTTTGGTGCTCTTCAACTCTCGACAGCTCTATATCCTCTACAAACAGATGCGATACCTCTGGGAACTACGACAAGATCGCCTCCAACGTAACAAGGAGATGGAGGACGAAAAACACGATGCAATGGTCATTAGGAACTCCGTTCTCGCGCTCATAGCTGCGCCTGCCGCTCAAGACTCCATGGCGCCAGAAGACAAGCGAAACTCGATGATTGTAAGCTCGACTCAGATTCCTGTGGCTGCATGTTGACCCAGCAGTTTCCTTTTAAAGAGACCTATAAGAAAAATTCGTATTGCCGAAACAGGGGGACACTGAAATATCTGCACATTTTCTAAAGTAAAGTTAATAAATGTCAGTTTCAGGGTGGATCATAATGCTGACCCTGAGGGTTGATTTTGCCAAGTCAGTTGGCAGTTGGTCCAACTGCCAAGAGTTGCTCGATTCTGATTGTAGTTCAGAAGGCATTTTCATTTGCACCTCAGCTGAGGTTAGTCAAAACCGTTTGGCAGTCACTCTCGTTTTTCCTGTGATGGCGCGGAAATAGTTCAAGCTCGTCGGCAATGACGGCAAAGCGCTGATCTTGCCTGATACTGTTGCCGTGGACATTGAAGATGTTGCTGCGTTATGCCATGCGGTAAAACAAACATTGAACGACAGCCACCTTTGCGGGGGTTGCTGCGGCGAAACTTCAGTCTTTGCGAGCCAGACGGAGTATATAACGAGAAGCAGG
>NW_003303696.1:693947-696680 GCF_000142945.1 Phytophthora infestans T30-4 | reverse complement strand
CCAGTGGCTGCAGCAGCCATCTCGTACGTATGCAGCGGTGCTCGCAGCGGGAGCAGGAGGTGGAGAGACCTCGTTGTGTTAGGGACATGGTCCCGAAGGAAGCAGGTGCTTCGTGTTGTGCTGAACAAGGTTCAGGCACAATGTCTCGATAGACGCATAGTTGTTTTGAAACAACTTGCTCGATGAGCATGATCCAAATGCGGATGCGCTGAAACAGCGAAAGTAGTTTTCCAGACGGGGATCAAACCACAGGCTCCAGGACGGAGCTCTACCATTGGGCTATAAGGGCGATGCCCGTACGTCTGTTCGAGAACGGACTACTCATGGTATGAGAGGGCTGCGCCCGGGTGGAATCGAACCACCGAGCTGTGGCTTCCAAAGCTAACGTTCGATTACTGAGCTAAAAAGGCGTTGTCCTTAAGCTTGTCCTTTCAAGGACAAGAGTTCATGGAACGAGAGGGCTGTGCCCTGGCGGGTTCAAACCACCGACCTGTGGCTCTCAAAGCCAACGCTCAACCATTGAGCTAAAGGAAGGTTGCCCTTAAGCTTGTCCAAGCGTGGCGGAATTGTTCAGGGAGCGCGAGGGCGACGCCCTGCTAGGATCGATCCACCAACTTATCGCTTGTGAAGCGAGTGTTCAACCGCTGAGCTGTTGTCAACGACTCGGATGAGCCAAGAGCATAGCTCTAAGCGGTTTGCAGCTCTTGGAGTAGACGCGGAGCGCGAGCGAAGTTCTGAGCCCGCTTGAGAGATAGATGCGCGCTGCGCTTGAAACATTGGGCTGTGAGCCGACGACGAGAAGCTGGGCATCAACGATGCGTAGGCGTTTGTGAGCTCACGGAGCTGTACAACGCTGGTGTGAGGTATAGTAACCTCCGCCGTCTTAATAAGACGTGACCTCGCTGAGGAAGGTTTCGAGAACGGAATGTTGTCATCTTATTGGGGGAAAGTGTAACGGGGCTACATGGTGTGGAACACACAGGGGTATGAAGTACCCAGAGAGCTTACAAAATATCATACATAAGTTGGCGAGTTAGCAAGGTATCTCAGTACGTCGACTGAAAGCCACACATTATGTATTTGATTAGGTTTAGCTATGCTAGTAGTTAAACAGATGCATTTACGCCTAGGCGGCTTGGCCGCAATATTGGTACATAAAACACTTCTGGTTTTGAAGCATAAAAGTTAAGGTATTAACTTTGAGCCCTAGTCTTGGGCTGTAAGCGTCCTTTGGATAAGAAACTTAGTATTAGTGACTCTTTGAGTCGAACGTCTTCCTCTGACACTAAAGCTACGGCAGCCCCGCTGCAGTGTGTGTTAGTGATCCTGACGAGATTGAGTTAAATGCAAGGCAAGCCATATCACGCTATCGTTGGCTTGCTAATGTATCTAATGCTCGAGACAAGGCCTGACACCCATTTGCAGTGCGAGAGTGCAGACAGTTCTCGGCAAACCCTGGAATTGTGCATTGGCGTGCCGTAAGGACAATTTTGAGGTACTTAAAGCAGACAGAGAACTATGGTCTAGTGCTAGGTGGAACCAAGTATACTGGTTGCCCCTTGCAGCTTAGAATGATAGCATTTATATATATGCAGATTTTGCGAGCCACCCCAATCAACACTCAATCGCTGGATATGTGACGATGTATGGCGAGAGCCCAGTGTCTTGGTGCAGCCAAGCAGGGGGGAACTCTAGTACCTTTTCACCACTGAGGCAGAATACATAGCGCTGTGTATGCTAGTGCAGAAAGTTATACATTTGAGGATGATGAGCAAGAAAATGCTGAAGAGGTAGCCAGATACAACTGATGTTTATGTGGACAACGCAAGTGCGCTAAAATTAGCGAAAAAAACTACGTCACATTCCAGAACAAAGCAAATCAACATCAGGCATCACTTCATCCGTGAGAGCAAGAAAAGCATTAAACTGAAGTCAAAAATGTCTCCAGCGCAGCAAATGTTGCCGATGTCCTTACAAAGTCATTGCCCCATGCAACATTCGAGCGGAACAGAGAAGCCCTGAGAGTTAAGTCAATGCATGATCGTAAGAATACCTCCGAGAAGCATCACATGGGGCACTTGCGGGGAAGTTGAGCGTGTGATAGTCACTCGGTCACAATGATGATACTCTTTGGCAGTGACAAGAAATAAGGGACACGCTGTGTAACTAGAGTACGTAACCCATTTAAAAAACTATAGCCACCATACGTACAAGCTTTTACCCAGTACCTCGCAAGCAGCAGCATCGAATATCAAAGTTATTTATTAAAATAATAAGTGCATTTTAAAATAGCTATATGTCCGTTTTATCCAGCCCCGCAAAAGTATGATGGCATATACGGAAAGTTTATAAACTACAAAAATGTCGGTGGATGTTGATATCCGCGACGATTCCGGTTCTTCTATGTCACGCTCATCGCATTCCTCGCTGAGTAGCTCTTCTGGCTTCAGTTCCAACTCGGCTTCATCTGCGCCCGCATCAGAAAGTAGACTCACTTCTGGTACTAACGTGGTCTATTAGTTGATGGCCCACTGGGGAAAAGTTAAGCGGCAAGATCCATATCTAAAAACCTATTTGTCCCCTGACTTTCTGGTTTCTTGCATTTGATTGGAGAGACGCCAAATATCTTTGTTTTAGCCCTTCACATAAAAAAACGAGTCCGTTTAAACTGTAATAGCGCTGGTCAAAAGTTGGCGAATATATTTTATTTATTTCCAGATTATCAGTTCATGG
>NW_003303696.1:690232-693847 GCF_000142945.1 Phytophthora infestans T30-4 | reverse complement strand
CGAACCAAGGATCGGAAGGGCCATATTGCTGGAGTACGTCGACGTGCACGGAGAAATGGTCGAGCAACCAGCAAAATATCATATGCTGTACAGAAAGTGCGGGGGATTGCGAGCTCACGTATAACCCACCAATGCCAACAACCACACCAGCGCCAACAACGACGACAGCAACTTCTACCGCGTCACCACCAGCTACCGAAGACTTTTGGTAACATTCCGATTCTTGTGAGTACAACACCCCCTTCTACTTCTGCGGCACCGATGACATCCGCGCACGTCACCGCATCTCCAGTCACATCTCCCTCCTCCAACCTCCGCGACGGCATCAGTAGCGCCGGTAACGAGTTTACCCGTAGAAAGTTTGCCAGTGATAATCGAGCCAATAACGAGTGCGACAATAACGAGGCCATCAGTAACGGATTCGCCAGAAACTTCAGTCACGATTTCACCAGCGACAATTGCACTGGAGATAAGTTCACCAACAACCAAGTATTGTGCCAACGACAGAAGATCCTTTCAGTAACATCCCGATCCTTGCCGACACTCCGGCTCCTCCAACCTCTGCGACTGCAACAGCGGCGCCGATAACAACTTCACCGGCAACGAGCATACCAGCGACGGATGTATGTACCGGCCACAAGTACGCCTCCATTTTCAGTGCCGGCTGCCACTACGATACCGGTAACAGGTACACCACCTGCCAGTATCTTCAGCACCAGAGACAGGAGTGCCATTTTGGCGAGGTACCGATTATAGCGGATACAACGGCACCAGCCACGTCCGGAAAAGCAACTGAAGCTCCTACAGTCTCTGCGCCTATCTCCAATACACCGGTAGCCGGCGCACCGGTGACAGCACGACCGCCCCTGACATTCCCATTCTTGCCGATACAACAGCACCACCGACATCAACAAGTTTCCAACAATGTCACGTTGGGGCAAATTGATTGAGTTGCATTTTGCCACACCTGGGCGAGGCGTGGCGAATTAGCGGCGAAAAGAAAGCGAAAGTGAGCTGGAAGCAACTGAGCTTCTCGAGCTCCTACAGAACTAGATATAACTAACTGCGACATCGGGAAAATACGCCTTCGTCGGCAACTTGCACATCTCATGTTGCCGTTGCCTCCGCAACCAGCAATTTCCAACAATGTCACGTTTGGGCAAATTGATTGAGTTGCATTTTGCCACACCTGGGCGAGGCGTGGCGGCGGCCCCATCATGAGATTGCCGCGAGTTGAGCCGTGGGTGTGGTCGGGTTTTTGTTAGCACATGTAGCGTGAAAGTTCCGCAGACCCCTTGGCGGAAAGCACCGGATACCCCTCGAACGCGTTGGACAACCAACGACCCATAAGTTTGATGACAAGCCGATCGGCGCCCGCGTTGAGCAACGCTGTGGCGCCTCCAATTCGAACAGAATGAGTGGAAAATCGTGCCGGATCAAAGCCGGCTTTTCTTGCCGCATTTTTAATGATCGCAGCGATCTCCGTTGATGTGATTCCACCCTTTCTCACTGACAAGGCTGGATCGTTTGCACTCGTGCTGCAGCTTTATGGACCCATCGCGCTGCTCGAACCGGACAGATCAGCGGATCCTTTGACTTGCTGTGGTAACGCATTTCCTCACGGCCGAATTGGTTGTTTTTGGCTCCATTGAGAGAGATGCCAACTACCATGGCTCGCTTAGGTGCTACTAAGCGCTCGTGATTGTCGTAAAACCTAATTGCCTCGAGTCGAAGAATATAGTTGTGAAATTGCATAGATATTCAGAACGTCTCAGCAGGAAGAAATATCCGAGTAGAAGACCACCCCATAAAAGTTGGTGTCGAGTCTGCGTGAGGTCAAGTTCTTCGAAAATGAGACGAAGCAGGCGTGCTGTCAGAGGCTGCTGCTTAACGACAGGATTGGTAAATCGCCGAATTCCTCGAAGTAAAATCGCGTGACTGGCATTCACACTAGGGTCGTATCCTGCCGTATTGCGATGAAACCAGCGTACCGCACACAATTTCGAACAAATCGTTGAATATGTGTTTCCTTGCTGAGAGCGATTCATTCCGTACTGCCAGAGATAAATAGCGAACGCACCCAATTACTCCGCGTTCTTGTCTATCGAGTCCTTACTGAGCCACGGGTTAAGTCCCATTATTTTACATTAATACGTCCATTGAGACCACGCTCTTGTGTAATGTTTCCTCGACGACTGTGCTAAAGCCCCTGCGCGGAGTAATGCTCCCAAAGACGCGAGAGATTTCGCGAGTCGTGAGGGATCTGAGCCTGTTGCCAACCACAAGACATGTTAGAAAATTTTGTCGCCAGTAGTGGTGACTGCCACACCCTGCTGCCTGCGTCGGCCATGTCGTTGTCTACACCAGCCACGTGTTCGGCGGTGGAATAAAATCCATGCTTTACTTCGGACAGACTTAGAATGCGCAGGAGCATTTGCGCGAAACGATTGCGACTTGCTCTGCGGTTACTCCACGAAACAGCTGCTATGTTATCAATCCAGAATCGGACATGAGCGTCACTATCTTGACTCGGACGACTCCACAGACCCCCCACACCAATGCAGCAAACACAGCACTCATCAATTCACGGACGTTGATCCCGAAATCTCCGTCCCCTGATCTGTTGAATTCTTCAATAAGTTGAAGTTCCTCATAATTAAACTCCACTTGTAAGAACTGCTGTCTTGCTGGAAAAAGTGCGCACAAACCGCGATCACTAGCATCCATTTGGATGTGGTACTCGGGTTCATGTCGCCGTACAGAACGAGCGAGAGGGATGGCATTAAGAGCCCCTGTTGATAAGACTAACTCGAACCAGCGTAGGTCATCTTTAGCCCCAGCTGAAACTAAAATGACACCAAAGCGTGGTGCTCGACGGGTTAAATCAACAATTCGTTGGAAGAAAGGTGCAGCTGCTCGCACACATGTAACCACATGTCGGAGGCTACCCATGAGCTTCTGCAATTGAGTTCGGGTGGCCTTGAGCCGACGAGCCATTTCACGAACCCGACGAAGCGCTTTTCTTATCTTCTCCTCGGGCATTGATACTGTCAGCTTCTGCAGATCCCATTCCAGTCCTAATGCTCTGTCACGTGAAAACCAAGGAGAGAACGTTTTCTTGTTGCATGCGTTTGGCCCTAGAGCTGTTATCATTGCAGCTCTCAGTGCAAATTCCGCGTCACACAGCCGCGAACCGATGTCGGACTCGATGGCGATATGATCATCGCACCAAGCTCGTGAATCGACGTTTTGGCTTTGTTTAAGTGATTTATGTCCACTTGGGGTGGTGCTGAATTAGCGTATAAGTGCTTAATTCCTGCACCAGCGTACCAGTACGAAGCAGGAGAGTTTTTCCATCCAAAGGGACAATACAAATCGATCACCAAGATGTTGAGCTCTGTAAAAACGTCCCTGCAAACCGGCCAACCTCGTCTGCCGCAATTGGGATGTTCCTGAACGCACCATTTACGTCACCTGTTAACATCCTCTGCTGGAGGACGCGTAAAATGTCCACAGTACTATGAGGTCAATCCACAGAGATAGTATGAATCCACAGATCTGTGAGCCTAGTAAATAACACACTATACTAATCCATAGCTGAATTGACAAATCCAC
>NW_003303696.1:640865-690132 GCF_000142945.1 Phytophthora infestans T30-4 | reverse complement strand
AGTGGCTCGTAGATAGGGGCACTGGACACTGGCAGACTGCATTGCACTGGCGCTCGACACGCAGGGAAGCTCACAACTCACACAATCTTTCGTAGTCGAGCCAGCATGTTAGGGAGAGCCAACGGAAAATACCACAGGTCCTGAACCCATTGTGAATTGCCGTTTTGTTGCTGTTAATCTTCTCGTGATAGACCCTGCTAGCAATCGACACGGCCTCCTTTTAAGAGATATTCGGGTCGGGAGAGCGCAGCACGATGCGCTGCATGAGCTTGATTACTTCGGCCTTGAAGCCTTTGAGCACTGCAACCTTTAAAGGCTGGATCAGATGCGTTGCTTTTGGAGGTAGCCGCACCATAACACCCAATTCTTCAGCGCGCCGCTCAGCTGCAAAGCCCAAGTGCGAAGAGCAGCCATCACAAACCAGCATTACAGGGTGCTCGATTTTAGAACTAAGATTGTCCACGAAATGCTTGATCTACATCTCGAAAATATCACTGTTGAGAAAGCCTTATAGCGCTGTTATAATACCAGCCTTTGGGATTACGCATCCATCTAGTGGAGTACGCTGAAGGCGCTTGCCTGGAAAGATAAATAGCGGAGCTGTAGCCCCACCTCCCGCACCAATTGCAGCGACAACGGATATATGAAACGAGGATTCTGGAGCTACTTTTCACACGTTGAGCGGTCCACGAACAGATACGACAGTGCGAGACGTGTGCTTACTGACGAAACTCGTCTCATTTATATTCCAAATGCGACGTCGATCCAGCTTGCTCTCAATCACGAGCTTTAAAAGGTAATAAAATAGATCTTGAATACCCAGCAGAGTAGCACCGCTTCTTGCACGCGATAGTGGCTCAGATGATCGCATACTTAGCTCCGGGTGTCTGCGTAAGAAGCGATAGTACCACCCTCAAGTAAGATCGGTGACAGATCGTAAATTACCAGAAATTTCGTGGTGGAGCTGATTAGCAACTTCCAGCACTTCCCACGGGCTAATAGGGAGCATTCTTCGCTGCATAGAAGCAAACCAGGCAACGATATCGTCCTCACAATTAAGAGGAAGTTGTGGAGGTGGGCCTGGCCTCATCCGCTCAATTTTTATCTCCGTTTTACCCTCCTGGGCCTTTTTGTGGCGTTTTAGCTTTGACCTAGGCACACGAGACGTGCTCGCCACGTGAGTCATCGTCTCGCCGTTGCGGACACGCTGGAGGGATTTGTCATGCCCCTTGTCCGCGAAGCAAGCCTTCATCTCCCAAAACGAAACGCGATATCTTACGAGGCCGAGCGAAATATTACATGGGCCATGAACTGGTAGCATTTCACGCCATCCAATCACAAGCAGCCGAGGGTTAACTAGGTCTCTGGTTGGATAAAAGTAGCGCGTGGCTCATGAACTGCTTAAGGGCCATCAACTAACAAACCACGTTATTATTGGTTTAGCGTGTGGTGGAGTGATCACTCTCTTAGGTTTCATAGCTGTGGTTTACTGCGCCAGGGAACGACGAACAAAACCCGACACTTCAATACAGCACTCTTTCATTGACATAGATATTAAGAGTGCCTGTACACCAGGTCCCACCGGACCCACTGACGATTCGTTGGTGCTGCTTGGAGGTCTCTTGTAGACCTTTGTGTTCTGACCGAGCTGATGAAGGGCGGGGATCTGCGAACCTTACTGAAAGATTATCAAACACAAGGCCACCCCAAGGCATCGACCACGACAAAATTCGCATCGCTTATCACATTGCGCAAGCGTTGGCATACCTCCACTCGCTCGCTCCAGCTGTGATCCATCGAGATCTGAAGTCTAAGAATCGTCTGCTTACGGAGGGGCTAGATGCGAACTCAGACTTTGCAGTATTAAGAGAACAACAAAAGAGCACCATGACCGCAGGTGTTGGCACGATATTGTGGATGGCGCCTGCAGTGATGATGGCCGATCATTACGACGGGAAAGGAGATATATTTTTCGCTCGGTGTGGTGCTGTCTGAATTGGATCTTCACTCGCTTCCCTACTCGCACGCGAGAATCGACCCAAAGACCGAGACGGGGGGGAAGGTACCAGATGCGGTTATTCTACAGAAGGTGGCAACATGTTCTTTGAAAATAGCGTTTTCGCACATCTGTCTTGAATCAGTGGTGAAATAAGCCGCAGAATGCATTGCTTCGGACCCGTTATTTCGTCCTTTCAATGGTAGTTTTCCGACTGCACACTATCATGACGGAATGTTTCGGTGACAAAAACCGTAAATATTAAGAAGTTAATGCATCAAGTATCGACTCCAAATTATTTGAGCAGTAGCCAGCTGAGTTGTTTCTTTAATTCTGCATTACTTATTAATAAAGAAAATAATAAAGAGCACCCCTCGCGTCCAGGTTTCCCCCATCAGATATTATACAGGTATATCAGCAGGTATTGCCCAGGTAGAATATATCATTTGAAAACTACCGGTTATTTATTCTTTTGCCTCTCAGCCACCAGTAATGGGGGGGAATCGCGACACGAGACCGCGCCTCCCCGGACGGAGCGACGATGGCGCGTTCGCACAAGACCACTCACATTAAAATAGCGATGGCGGAGAAGGAGCGCCTATTTAAGCCAGTGCTTGAGTCGGCTGGCGAAGTGGAAGACTGGCATGGATATTGCTGGCAGTGTCGTGGAGGCGATGGGCTCCCAAGGAACCCCCACTTCAGCTATTGCCATATCCATACAGAATAACCTTCTTTGCCTTCAGTGCAGCGATCTCCTGTCTCGAATACCTACGTTTTCCAAAATTTTCCGGTGACACAAGTGGACAAGATGCCGCTGGATGTGGACGCGTACGTCGACGGATTTGGCACCAGTCATGGCAAGGCTGCGTTCGAGGCGAGCATGGCGGCGGCTCTGCGTCTGCCCCCTGCTCGAGCCCAGTGTGGGCGTAGTGTCTGGTGGTACGCGCATCGTGCTACATGGCGCGGGCTTCCGCCCTCCTCCACATTCGCTCACCGTCCGACTGCGCGTGGATTTGCAGGTAGAAGAATCGGTCAAGCTAGGCTTTGCTGATCGGATCCTCAAGCGCAGGAAGATCGCCACGGAGCCCAACACATACACGATGATGTCTGCCGTTCACCTACCTCCAGCAAACTAGAGTGTGACATGCCTCAGCTGGGCTCTCGCGGGGAGAGTCAGCCCGGAGATGTGCTAGTGCGCTTGGTGGTCTCGTCATCGAATATGTAATAACACTCTCCCACCAGCCGTGTCGGAGGAGCCCGAGCCCTGGGCTCCGCAACAGCAGGGGGTCGAATGGCCCATAGCACCCTCCTCCTCCTCTTCCCATTCACGCTCCTTCCGTGCTTCTTCAGCAGCGTACTCATCAGGATGGCCCGTGCGCTTCCGTGCTGTTCCTGGCATCGTGGCTTACCCCTGCACCCACACTGCCCCCGGGAAAAAAGTATCATCTTCCTTTGTATTTGCGCTCAGCGTCTTTTTGGGGCCCTATAGGACTGATTCAACTTCAGTAGAGACTGGCGAGACTTTAGTTGAGTATACCCCCACCGAAGCCAAAGATCCTCATCCACCTGTACCGTCGGGATCGGGATCTGGATCCGGCGTTTGGGCTCTTTCTTAGGCAACGGGAGATTAATGAATATTGCAATACGATACCAGGGTAGAGCCGGAGCTCACCGAGTCACGGAGAGCTATACTACGGTAGCTCACGATGGAATGGACGCCATACCACCCGATTCTTCAATCGAGAACGATCTCCACCAAGAGCAGATGGTGCCGGCCAGTGCGCGTCGTCGTCTGGAGGCCACACTATCGCGCTTATTGGGTGATTTTCCTGCTGTGGCGTGATGGACTGGTGAACCATGTACCTCCGGGATCACCGCCAGGCCTTCTCCGAGATCCTCGGCGTTGCGAGTTCGACCTATACACGGATCACAAAGCTGTGACGTGGGTATTCAACGAAACTAACCACTCGCAGCGTCTGTAAGCCGCACAGTAGGACGACAGACGTAATCATCTCCTTAACTCTCCCGAACGCTGCTTCTTGTGCGTCACCCCATTCCCATTCCACTTTGTTTGATGATTTGCAGCTCGCAGGAAGGCTCGTGTAGTGTCCTCAGGGGTTCCCTGGTCTCGTCCTCTCGATATCTAATAAAGTCGAGAGCGTCAGAGCAACGAAACCTGATGTTGCTTTCCAAACTGGTACTATATCTGCGCATGACTTTGAATCGTTCATCTGTATCAATGCCTTTAACTTCGCAAAACCCTGACATGCCACCGACAACATCTTCCGAGCAATTCTTGTCGTTATGCGGCTGGATTGTCAAGAACGGCCTCCCGCTCAACTTCTGCGAGAATCCCCCGATCGAGAGTTGTCTTCGGTCTTTGCCGCTCGATGGCGTCACTAAAAACCTCTTTGCGAAGCAACTTCTGGAGATATGCTTCTAAAACTTTGGGAGCGGTCGTGCGGACACATGCGCCAAGTTTTCTGCTAGCTTTTTTTAGTGGAAGCCCTCGCACTCAGTTCCCTACTTGGCCAGCGCCGCCTAGCACCGCCACCATCGAGCCTGGAGGAAGCTCTCCTTCACAGCCTCAAAGGCTTCGTTGTGCTCAACGTTCCAGCACCATGGTGCGTCCTTTTTAAGAAGATCTGATAATGTCCGAGCCATCCCCGCGTAGCTTGCGCTGTACTTGTACAAGTAATTGGCTAAGCCTAGCCACTTGCGTAAGTCTTTTTGGTTCTTGGGAACCGGCCAGTCTACGATGGCCTTGACTTTGGCAGGATCTGCCCGTAAGCCACGCTTCTCAATGAAGCACCCGAGGAAAGGTATCTCCTCCGCGCCAAAGACGCACTTGTCCAAGTTGGCATACAAGTTATTAGTGCGCATGCACTCGAGCACCGCTCGCAAGTGGTCAATGTGGATATCCACGTCCGACTTTCCGTGGTCGGCACGACTATGGACGAATCTATCGTCAAAGTACGTCTGAGCGTACGCCTAAACAACTGCGTCACAAGACGATTGAACGTTGTTGGTGCGTTCGACAGCCCCTGGGGCATGACCAGCCACTCCCTAAGCATACCGCTCAGAGTACTCACCGCTGTCAGCGGAATGTCGCTCACTCTCATGAGCAATAGATTGTAACCATCGACCAGGTCGAGCGCGCCGTACAACGTACAGCCTACCATGTTGTTCTGCAGAACATCCTTGTGAGGAATCGGTGTTTACGCCGGAATAGTGACCGCATTTAGTTCGTTAGAATCATGAACAATGCGCCACTTGCCGCTCGGCTTTCTGACACAGAACGTGGGTGTCGAGTGCGGAGACTTACTCTCACGCACCATCCCTGCCTCGTGCTTCGCACGGAAGACTGCATTAATGACGTCACACTGCTCTCTCGGCACAGTCCATTGCCTTGTTACGCAGTATTTGGTTCCAGGAACCAGATCAATCTCATGACACACGCCTCGATCCGGAGGCAGGCCCGTCGGTGGGTATTTCGAAACAACGTCTCCATACTTTTTCAGCCGAGGAAGCTTGATGGGCAGACATCGCTCGCGTGCATGATGCGCGTACGTGGTCTGAGAGGGCTCAAGCATTAGAAACTGTGCAGAGATCGGACGATGGAGAAGAGGGAAAGTCCACCGATGATGCCACGGAGGAGCAGGCCGACGACGCGAAAGCCGCGGAAACAGCTGGTGAGGAGACTATGAATGGCTCGGACAGTTCGGGTGTGTCGGAGGAAGCCGTCGCACAGACTCAAGTGGCTGAAGAGCCTTCGGACCGGAGTCGAGGTATTGACTGAAGTTCCTGCGTTTAAGGCTCAGCACAATTCCTGGGCCTCTTTGGAGGGGGGGTTAAAGAAATACATGGAGGCTACACGTCAGAAACTCGTGGTGAAGGAGGTGATTAACATCGTTCGTCATAATGCTCACCTTAGCAGTCAAGTTCGGTACCAAAGACTTCCAGACTCGGAGATACCGCTCGTACCTATCGAAATGGAGCCTATCAGCGCAAGTTTATCTACACCCACGGATGGTCGGAGCGTGATAGATTGACGAGTAAGCGGACGTCACACAAGTTAAACTCGACCGACTGCCCATTTCAGATGTTGGCACAAGTGACCAATCACCGTGACGGCGCCTGGGCCATCACGATGAAGCGAGAAGTGTACAGTCACAACCACCGGATCTCCGAAAGAATTTACACGTTTTATCCAGGTATCCGCCAGGTTCCTGCTGATTCACCCTTGATGCCAGAAATTGAGCTCTTGGTTGAAGCCAAAGCCGGCACTGTGAGTGTCTACAACTATATACGGGACAGCTCCAATCATCAAGTCACAGTGAACGACGTTCATAACCTGCTGCTCCGGCTGCAGGATCAAGGTAAGCCTGTATATAATGGCGTGATATTAAGGTTTTATACTGATGCGCTCATCTTTGGCTCGTAGGCGATGAGCTGTCTTATGATGATGCAGTTGCTGAAATGGTTGTGGACTTCAACAGATCGTCATCGGCAAGCGTATCCACAGTGCATGAAAGTGCTCGCGGAGATACTGGTGTTATTTCGTTGACAAGCGGCCACATGCGCGCCATGGTGGACAGCTTTCCGTCAAATGGTTTGCACACCCAAGACCAACCAGTGAGCTATATGTAATGATACGTAGTGCAGGTTTATCCAAGATTTGAACAGGTATTGATCAGGTATTTTTTCATGCTGGCAGGAACAACTACCAGCTTTTCACGATGGTAGCAATGGACCAGTTTGGCAACGGCCAGCCCGTGCAATACTCACTGATTAAAACGAACAGTGACTGGCACATGGGCAATTGCTTCGATCACTTTAAGCGAGCAAATGAACACTGGTAATTTGTACGAATTGTTATCGTGGATAAGGACATGCGTGAAGTTGATGTCGTTCGCAAGAAGCTCCCGGAGGCTCGTGTGTTGTACTGTCACTTCATGATCAAGTGGCTTCACGATATTATAAGGAAGTCTACGAAGTTTGGAACGTACGATGCAGATGTTCTGGCACAAATGAAGCACACAATCACAAACATGACCTACTTTCGAGCTATAGAAGCGTATGCGCCGAATCGTGATGCGTTCAAACATCTAGCTTGCAGAGACGGCCGTACAAATCTTTTAGAGCATTTTGACAAGAATTGGAATGATTGCCGTGAAATGAGGGTAATGGCGTATCGTGTGACCTTGCCTCACTTTGGAAATCACACAAACAACCGAGTTAAAGGTTTTTTTGGCAAACTCAAGCGGCAGTGAAAAGGTCAATTCGATGCGAGCCAGCCTCAAGGTTCCTCTGAACATCCAGCACCGCAAGGAAGAAGAGTACAAGTCGAAGGTCGAGATGTCTGGTACTTTGCGGGACGCCTCTGATCCAGAGCATATGGACGTGGTGTTGGGGGTGACAACGCGCTGGGTAGCCGCAGCAATTAAAACACAATACGACGTCGCGACAGACCCAGCCGTAGCAGACAACTACTTGTTCAAGGACAGCGGCTCCACAATCAATGTCCAGTACGAAGGCCACGAGTACCTTCTCGAGAAGGATGACTTGACGTGCGATTGCGAGTTCTACCAGACGATGAAGCTTTCATGTCGTCATGCTATGGTGTACAGAAAGGCGAGTGGTAATCCGCTGATCATCCCATACTTTAGCATTGCATCCAGGTATTTCCAGGTTTTGATCAGGTTTTGACCAGGTTTGACTAATGTTTGTCATGATGTGTTGTTGGAATTCGTGTAGGTGGTTTGGACAGAGCAGGCTTGTACCAGGAACCTGGTCGGGGTAAGAAAGCCTTTCATGGCTAAGATATACAAGGCCAGCGTATTTATAAACTCTCACTGAAGCGGAGAAGTATCGACGTACCCAGCAGGCGTTTGGACGAATTAGTGGTGAATTTGTCCAATTTCCGGGCAGTGATTTCAACACAGCGATGGCTCAGCTAGAACAGTGGTGGTACAATTTGCGTCAAGGACGGGTGGTGAGTACGCCGGACGGCGACGGTGCCGATAGCGATGGTGACCACAGTGGCGATGAATCTGGAGGAAACGTCGACGGAACCATCGGTGGTTCTTATTCCGAGGCGCAAGCAACCCAAGGTACTCACTCCAATACGAAACCTACACAACATACAAACTTCACAGCGAATAAACCGGCCTTTGAAACCACAGCCCCAGTAGAAACTGAAGCTGTGTGTGTGGTAATGGAAATGGCACTAAAGATCATGGGCGTAAGACCAAGTTGTCAGGAGGTGTTAGACGTGTCGGTAGGCCACAGCTGAGCCGTGTCGAATAGAAAAAAAAGGCGAAGGTTGCGCTCAAAGCGTACAACAGCGGGATGAAGCTCCGCGCTCTTCTGAGGGATAGTAATGTCTGTGACGTCGTCTCAACGCTACAAACCGCTAAGCCCGGCGTACGTGAAATGAAATCGTTCTTTGCTACCTTCCAAGTCAAGAGCAAGGGCAACGGAAAGGTGGTAGAATGGCGTGAGGATGATGGTTTCGTTCCCGATAGAGCTCGGTTTCGCCTGGCAGAGTTTATTATTGAGGACGCATTGGGGCAACTAAATGGGGGTTGGCTAAAGAAGAGCGAATTGAGCTTGATAGCGATGGGGAGAGAGAAGATGGTCGAGTCTGCTATGCGGCTACTATTGAAAAGGCTAGACAGTTCACAAGAGCTCAACTGGGAGCAATGAAATGGATCTGGAACATGCAGTCCACCTGCCGGGACGCTGTTCAATATTGTGCATGGATAAATAGTGAAGTCAAAACTGCTAGAGAAGACCCTGTTCCAGCAAAGATCGTGCCCCTCCAACTTTTGGAGGCTTGGCCGTATACTCAGCTGCATGGACTCGGGTTTGATCTGGCTTATTCAGATATTTTCTGTTTTCGAGGATCGGCTTGGCTGATGGACAACGCAACGACAGCTTTTGCAGTGTATTTGAGACGCTACAAGAAGAACGTAGCGATTACGCTTTCTCAGAACTCAAGCAAAATTGGCTCGCTTCCTGCAAAAACGCTAGAGCACATTGCTGAGGGCGTCGCCTTGCATCCGTACGTGTTGTTACCCGTAAACGTTGGGGGTATTCACTGGGGATGCTTAGTGGCTGATAAAGCTGCTCTACAAGTCAATACATATGACAGCATGGGTGGTAAAAAGAATCTGAAGGTTTTAAAAGCAATGCCGAGCGAGATCATTGAGAAGGCTACGGGAGAGGAGTTCACTACTACCTCACTGACAGAGCCCATGCAGACCGACGGTGATAGCTGCGGCGTGTTCATTTGCCGTCTGTTCTGGGCTTGTGTAAGTAGCGACGCACCACGTACCGTGTCAGCTACTGGACTGCTGAAGCTTCGCTGGGCGATGCTGCATTCGATTTTGAAGATGAAGAACTTCTTGGTAGTCAGCGGATACGCAGGATTGCTAACTAAGTTCAATACATGGCCAATACCTGGTTCAACCTAGAGAAAACATGAATGCGTTGAGGATGTCTAACTCTTTGAGAAGCTATCACCTCTGCCGTTTGGTTGGCTGAGAGTCGCTCCGACACAACTCGCCAGCCCTCATTTCCACTTTTACCCATATTTCGCACATATGAATATCCCAGGTTTCTACCTGGAAAAAAAACTGTGCAAGTAATTTATGCAGTTCGCAGAAATTACTTGCACCTGATTCTTCTCTTTAATTCCGAAACCTGAATTAAATCTGGTACTATCACTGGATAGTACATGACGCATCAGATTTCTGAAAATATTTTTGCTCTGGGAAACCTGGACGCCACCTGATCCGATGATTATGTGAATGTTGAGGTACACTAAAATACATGTACGGTGCATGAACGAAACCATTCGTGTACTGCGGTTACTCAAAAACAGCAAGACATTTACCTTTCGCACGTAAAATTGTCGCGGCTTTGTTAAAAGCGAGGCTGGCTTCCGTTCGAGACACGTGTCATCGCTGCTTTTACGCCGCATTTATTTTCCTCGCTCTCTCCATTCACTTACGTATTGATTATCAGCATAGCAAGCCACGGCTTCGTCATTTTCCTAACATGGACACCGAAAAAGCTAAGATGATTCGTGGTGACCTGTTTATCGCAGCTGATTCGACATTGGCTGAGGATCGACGCTCAGCACGTGAGCTGACCAAGCAGTTCAATGACATGACCCAAGCGGAGAGTCCTGAAGCCAAGACTGTGATGAAGCAGCTCCTAGGTGCAATCGGGGAGGACTGTCGGATCGAGATGCCCTTCCGTTGCGACTACGGCTACAATATCCGAATCGGGGACAACGTCCAGATGAACTTCAACTGTGTGTTTCTCGACGGGTGTCCGATCACTATCGGCAACCGAGTCTTTCTGGCCTCGAGCGTGCAGCTATACACGGCCAGTCATCCGCTTGATCCGGAGGTGCGCTCTTCGGGCCTTGAGATCGGCAAGCCTATCACGATCGAAGACGACGTCTGGCTTTGTGGCAATGTCGTCGTCGTCCCTGGAGTCACCATTGGCCGCGGCGCCGTAATCGGTGCTGGAAGTGTTGTCACGAAAGCTGTACCACCAATGTGCGTGTATGCGAGATAACCTTATAAATACCCGTTCGAATCTGAAAAACACATTAAACGGGAAACACATAACGACATGGTCGGGGCGTTCGACGGGCCCTTCTGCCATCGAGCCCAACTCGGAGGTCGTATTACATGTACGACTCGTAGCCGTCCCGACTGCTCTGGAATGAATGTCCCGTGAAGGTAAGTGCTGTATTGTTGGTGTGAATGTGCTCTGAATGTGACGTGTTGTGCGCATCCGAAACCAGGGCTTAACTGCTGGAAAGGAAGACCTCCAGCTCCGCCGAGTCGCTGGGCGTAGAAGCTTCTACGCCGCAGCTTCCACATCACAGCCCCACGTCGTCATGGTTGGGCTCACTTCCACTCAGCTCCCCCTGACGCGCTACATGCCGGTGATACAATCGCCTACTACACGCGTATGTACGTCGCCGGCGACCATCGTGGGTACCGCGAGGCTATCATCCTACGGGTCGACGCGACCCCTGGCTTGGAACACCCTATCAAAGTAACCACAGACGAGTTAATTCAGCTCACTCAGATGATTGTGCGGGTCAGCGACAGCGATGGAACGCGTGTCAATGGTAAATGGCGCATGCTCCGCACCTTTTCCCTCGTGTCCGGGATGTTCGACGCTCAATCCGACCGCTCATTATTGTGCGATAAGGTGAACGGCATCATCAACGCAGTCTTTGCTGGTCAAAAAAAAACATTGGCCGCGCTATACGTGACCAGATTGATGCTACACCCTGCTCATTGAATGCCTTAGGCATTACAAAACGTGCGAGCCCGCCCCACACCTCCATTTCTTCAGATGTTGAGATTACAAGAGACGTAGTGGCTCTTAACGGCGCCAACGATGGGGAAGAGTATGAGGGAAGAGACCTAGCGCCTATTTCAATGGCCTCAGCAATGAATTTAACAAGCTCGCAGTTTATGGACGATAATAAGAGGTCAGCACCCACATTAATCGTACGGTGGCCCACGCTCAGCAACCCACGGATTCAGCCACCGTTGGTCAAGCCTCAGGAAGTGAGGACTTTGGCAATCGTCCCAGCACATGCGCCAAGGAGGTTTTTGAATTAAGTTCTGGTCCAGACATCGTGTATCCTCGCTGCGAAGAAGAAGAACCCGAGGGCCGATCCGAGTCGGATACTCCAGCACTTTGTACTGCTCCACCACCCAACGCTCTCTTGTCGGAAGGTTCTGGGCTACTGGACGTGTCTGCTGTGGCTGAGTATTTAAATACCGTTTTCACGCGCTTGGAACGGTCGAAGATACGACACCAGGCAAAGAAGCGTGCTAGCACTTGGCACGTGCCGAGATCACGCAAGAAAAGACACCAAAAGAAATGTGCTGTAACACGTAGCGGAACAAGCATCCATCACGCCCACTCCGTCAAAGCCAAGAAAATGAAGGAACTGTTGCGGATGCCGAGCATGAGAGCGAAGCTGAACGCCGTACGAAGCTACAGGCCGGTGTTTGTGGAGCCCAAACCCCCTCCTCCAAGTAACGTCACCCAAATAAATGTGTACGAGACGTACGTAATGGAGGAGGTAGCGTGGTCAGACTGGGTGGAGCCTATCACCGAGTCTATTGTACCTGTGGGGCTTACGATGACATTGGTGATGGAGACGCTTGCGTGTGCCACGGGGACTGCTTCGCCGACACCTGTAACAATGCTAAGATGGCTATCTACTGCACCCCCGACTGCTGTCGACTGGACGCAAAGTGCAGTAACGCGCCGTGTACGCACCCCGGCCTCATACTGTACAATACTCACCGGTTGGGGCTGGGTGTGTACACGACGCAGGCGTTATTTGCTGGCGAGAATATCGCCGAATACAACGGAGCGCTTTGTGAGTACGAAGCTCTGTACGAGGGCCAACCAGAAAAGGCAAAAAACAAAACAGTGGCTACACAATGCTCCTGAACGAGAAACGCAAGCGAGGCAGATCTGTCTACGTGGAGGCACTAAAGTGTGGATCTATCGCTCGGTTCTTCCAGCACGCATGTACTTCAAACATCGAGTTTTTCAAGATGAAAAACAGGTCCAGCGTGAAGGGTGGTCGCTCGGATGATCGAGAGTGTCGCTGCGAGCGCGCAGCTCGTCGTCCACTATGGAGACGAAATCTGGTTCAAGTGTGCTTGCGATGTTTGCTGGAATGAGGAAGGCTCAAACTAATTTGTGGTATTTTAGATAGCCTAAATAATCCAAAACATTCCAGGACTTCACAATGAAGAGTTACAATGAAAAATGAAAGACCATCCTTAATGACAGCTTTGTACGCAACAACTCTATGTGAGGAATCTTTTAGAAAGAGGTTTCTTAAAAAGATATCCAATATTTTTTTGTAATGTCAAATCGGGAAACGACTAACTTTTATTATGCATGATTCCTCATATACACAGTGTTCTTCTACCGTGTGGATACGGAAATCTAAACAAAGACAGGAGCCAGCTCCATTTGTAGAGGTGTTAGACCTCAGAACGTAAGTGCGGGCCCAACCGTCGTTGGTCGTCCTCCTCGCTGCCCTGAGTTCTTGGAGGCCGCTGCGCCACTGCTCTTCTGCATGTTGCGAGAGATTAAAATTTCACGTCCGCTTGCGTCAATGTAATCTTGTGTTCGTACAGCATAGAGTACGTGTACGCAGACCCCAAATGCGTAGCAGTAGTTGCAGTCACACCACCGACGATTCAAATCTGCCCTTCCACCTCCATTCTAGCGTAGTTAAGTCCCATTTGAGCCGAGACAGCGATGCCGTGCTCTGACCGGTTGTTAGGGGCAACCGCAATCCGTTTCGCGAGCCTGGAGGCGACTCGAATGCACCCAGGAGGCTCCAAAGCGCCAGGTTGTTCCCCACCCAGACCTAATAGATTCTCTCGGACTAATTCCCGCACGCGACGTGTGAGGGTTTCCGACGGGAGCACCTCCATTTGAAATGGGCGCTCGTTGGCCGACTGGTCCTCGCAACAATTGGCCAGCTCCGCTAATAGCGCACCATTTTTAGACGCCGACGTAAAGTGTAGTCTCGTTTCAGGATAGCGTTGAAAGTTTCGACCGGGTTGTTGGTTGATGCAAAGCCACTGAGTGTTGAGTATAACTGCCAGCCACTGAAGTGGCCACTCAACCATTGGCCACTCATATATTGAGCGAAGTTCACCAACATTGGGACGTTCATCCACTTCCTTAGCAGAGCGTCCCGCATTCTCGTAAAGTCTAGATGTATTCGGGTGAAGTGTAGGTCGTACAGGTCGTGGGTAATATTAGACGATACAAACGAGGGAAACTGCTTGATCGCCTTGTAGACCTTCTCCATCACGTGAAAGAAGCACATGAGGCTCTGGAACTGAGGGTTGTCTCCAAAAACGACGTTTAAAGCGTTATACTGGGCCTTGTCTGCGTCGGCCATCGCGTAGCGAACAACTAGATCGCGACCGGTGAGCCAGCAGTACAGACGCCTTAGCGCCATGAGCATCGGTTGTATAATTTCTTGTGTTTCACCTGATACAATGTACAGCGCCACCAGATGAAACCTACGCGACCTATCGGAGATGCCGACCACTAGTACCGGATATCCGCGATAGTTTAACTTGTACGTCGCGTCCACATGAAGTATGTAGTTGTCCGGCGGCCGCATTAGCCGAAGCATTAGGGTCTTGGTCGTTAAACCAATAACGAACGGCTGTTCTTCCGATCCGTTTCCGACCACTGGCTTGCCTCGCTCATCCATATTCCAGGCGAATGTGAAGGTCTAGGACATGGCCTCTCGTCCGATGTACGCCCTCGCGTGGATCCAGGTCCTCAAATCGTCCACTATGTCATTCCGCGACAAGTTCTTCCTGGAGTAGTAGTTGACGAAGTTCTGGACGGTGCCCAAGCTTGGCAAGTCCTGAAGCACCGCTCCAAACTTCCGTGCCATCGCATTGCGTATACGGACAGGCCGCAGATGTTGTGCCGTGAGCTCACGGCAGTATATCTTCTGCAGATCCGTCAGTTTCTTCTTCTTGGGGGAGTTTACCGCTGTGGCGTGCTCCCCCACCTCGAATATTGACACTGCGTCGCTAACCTGGCAAGAGAGGGTTTTGCCGCGCCAAGAACAAGCGTGTACACCCGAGGAAACGGCCGCCTTGCACGCTGTTGACGAGCACTGAAGCATCCTGTACCTCATCTTGTGTGGGGCATCGTCGAGGCTAACCGTACATGCGTACGAATTGCTCTTCGAGACCTCGTAGGTCTTAAAGGCAGTCAGCACTCTGTCAGCTTCGATACCGGTAGCGTTGAGCGCCACGTCCTGCCAGGCGATACGCTTCGGCATTGCAAGTCGCGTCGGCCGGCCGAGTCTTTGCTGGGTGATCTCCTTTCTCGATTCTAAAGTGCGGCGATGGTTGGCTGTAAATCACCATCCCAACCCCTGTCTGTGCGAGGAATCAGAAAAAAAGCGGCGTGCACAGGCAATCCATTCTATATGTGTAGTCTCCATAGTGTGATATGGTCGCACGCTTTATTTGTGGTGACGCAGTTTTGGTGTGCGAATCTGGACTTTAAGTTAATTTTTACGCGCTCTCCGTGTATGCTGGTAACCCTGCCAAGTTCATTAAAAAGATTGAGTCGAAGGAGGCATCTACTCATACTTCTAGCAACAAGTAGCAATGAAGCGAAAATAAATGCTGTGCGGAATGCACTACCGGTACTTTATCTAACGTTAGAAAAGCGTTTTAAACCAACGATAATGCTGACAGCTTCGGTGCGATACGTGTAGCTTTGGCAAAACTTTTTTCGGTATCCAATAAGGAAAGTGTACAGTGGTAGCATGCTTGGTGGAGGAGCATATTTTTTAACCCTAAATACAGTCACCGGTCAGCCTGATCGCCTAAGCTTGAAAGCGGATTATTGCTGCCTGTTTAAATTTTATGTAATGATAGCTATTTTTAAGTAGCTTTCACAAATAAAATTTAAAAGGCGGCAATCATTTTTGCTGTCGAGGGAAAATCAATTCTCGAGTGAATCCTGTTGAAAACCATTCTCGAGTGAATCCTGTTGAAAACTAGCCCTATCCGATGTGATGTCGGTCTTCAAGTCAACACCAAGTACTGCACCAATTTCATCGGTGGGTAACGAGTCGGACGTGTCTAAAGTAGGCTGTTTAAACTTGGTTTGTTTAGCTTCTGCGCACGAAAGACAGAATTTTAGCTTCTTCGACATCACTTCCAGGGTGCGGATTATATCGGAGTACAAAAAGGATGATCTCCGAGTACATGCTCAAAAAGGATGGTTTGCGAGTACAAATGGGAAAAAGGGTGGATTGGCGAGTCCATGGCTCGAAAAGGATGAGTTGCGAGTTCCCGATTACACGGAGAACACTATTTATGGCTCACTAGGAAACGCTATTTACGGATATGTGGTGCACCCCAGTTGATGCCTGTCGCAACCAATGGCTGCCTGTGACTGCTGGTGGCTGGCTGTGGCTAGCGATGGTTGGCTGTGGCTACCGGTGGCTGGTAGAGGCTGCCGGTGGTTGGTAGAGGCTTGTTGGGGCGAGTACGTACTTGATCTCATCTCAATCCCACATGGCAGCGACGGTTCTGACTGTTCTTACTCTAGATCCGAATGGTGCGTCAGTGCTGTGTGTGCGATTGCTCTGAGTCACGCCAGTCAGGATGGATGGGCGAGCACATTGTCGCGACGATGGCGCTCCTCGAGAAGATCAGCATCGACGCGTTGTTGAGTGTGCTGCCAGTTCGACGACGCCCGGGAGGTCAGTTCAAATCCTGCGGCGCGCTTGCCCGCACGCGGTTCAACAACGACGCGCGGTGTTTCGGTGTCTCGCACCTGGAGCAGCTTTTCATGGAAAGCCCCGCCGCGCCAACACACTGGCACGTGACCAAGGAGTTTAGTGTGAAGAACAGGGGGCAAGTGCTACGTGAGCATGTGCCTGGACATGTCAACCGTTGGCTCGAAAATGGCGGTCGCTTTCAGTGGAAGGTCAAGTTCTCAACCGGAAAAGTGGAGCTTATGGACGTGGAACAGCTCGCAGCTGCTGTCGCCTACAGTCACGCACTAGGTATGCGAGTCATCCCATAGTCTCCGGTGACACTGACCAAACTTGTCGGTTCTTGCGAATGTACTCGGTGATCCACCTTTTATGATGCCATACTCGCCAATCCACTTTTTCCCAAATTGTACTCGCAAGTCATCCTTTTTGTGTTTGTACTCGGAGATCATCCTTTTCGTACTCGCGAGTAGGCTCCCCCCTCACTTCCATGTCGTCTACTGAACCCTTTGAGTACATTCGTAGCAGATCCTGGAAATTTACGTTCCCCAATCTCTCGTGCCAGTGCTGCTGAGCTGCCTTGGGCATCTGCACGAACATTGCTGTTGCATTTGCGTTAGCTGCCATCGTATCACCTCGTATAATCCACACCTTGCCTTGACGATCAGCGACTGCAGTCACATCACCGCGTTGGTCCTTCAGACTGCACTTTGTTGCTTCAAAGGTTGTAGTGATTCCATGTTCACTCAGCTCCGTCACAGACAGTAGATTTCTGTTTTGTCCAGGAACGTGGTGTGCTTCGTAGGAGTATCGCTTGCGTCTCAGTGTCATTATCCAAGCGAAGAGCGCAGCTATTCTTGACACTTGCCTTTAACAACCCGCCATTAGCAACTTTGACGACTAAGTGTGATGGTGATGTGCCAAATAGTAGTCCATCATCATAGCACAAATGGTGCGAGGCTCCATAGTCGATGAACCAGGTTGATACCGCGGCTTGTGACTCGACATCTTCTGCTACAGCCATCCATAGCTCCGAGCTGCCATCATCTTCGGAGTCTGATGCTGTAGTGTGCTCCTGCTGCTGCGCTTGGTTTGCAGACGTTTGTGGTGTCACTTTCTTGGGCTTCGTACACGGGCGCGGATGGTATTCGAGTGCACGTTGAGGGGTTTTCGAGTGCACACATTTTTGCCACGAAATGGCGGAATGCCGAGTGCAGATAACACATGGCGATATCGTCGGCTCTATACTGGTCTTGTCCGGTCCATGCTTGTTTGAGTTTACTACACTGTCCTTGGGGCCGGATGCAGAGCTCACCAGGATGTAAGAGGAGAAAAATACATGTATTTGTGAGAAGAAAACATGAATGAGCCTTGGATCCTGGTTCACTTCCTACACAAGGTACGCTGAGCTCCGCTAGTAACCACGAGCTTCGACTGCAAAGCAGCGACTATCACGATCGTCTTCCCCGTTGATCTCCATTACGCGGAAGTAGCGATTGCAGCTGCGGTGATCAACACACCTATAAACCTTGGCATGAAATTGCTTCCCCGTGTTGAACATGAACACGTAGCTGAACGCGTCTTGGAGCTGAATCGCGACTTGCGCGCTTTGCATCGTTTCATGAACCGAGATGCGTTGGTACCGTCCTCTGGTCGATGGACGACTCGGGCTATGCTCTCCCGTGGAGCTCTCTACCATTGCCCTGAACACAATGTGAAATGCACACGGTAGGATAGATGAGTATGAAGTAGAAGCAACTTAGAGTATTACGGTGAACGTACGGTGAGCGTTGAATTTGCTCTTATCGTGTTGACGGAGAAGCGCTTGAGCGAAAGGAGCTCTTACACTATGGACTGGCGTAGCTGGCGAGCGAAGTTTGCGATGGAAGCACACTAATCCTAGCTCGTGGATCGCTTTGTAGACGAACGCCTGCTTATCGTTGCTGCAACATGTAGCTTACATTAGCTACGTCTGAACTAATGAAGGCAGAGCCTTGACGCATCTTCTTCCGTGCTGAAGCCTTAACCTCAGCAGTGCACTCGGTCATTCCCTCAAGTTGAACAAGGGACACTCGGTTTCACACCTTTCGAACAAAAAACTAACGGTGCACTCGATTTCCTAAAAAAAACCGAAAGTAATTTCGTTCCTTCGTACACTGTGCTTTTCTGTGACCCGTTTCGCCACAGCTCCAACAGGTAATTACAATTTCAGTCGAGTGGACTTGCGAATTGTTGCGGGGGCCTTGACGTTGGCAAGTGCTGTTGCGTTTTTAATTCTGCTTTCGCTGATGCTGGTTGCCTCCCTGTTGGTGATCCTGCTTCTTGTAGTTGTTGCTGCCGTTGAACTGCTGCCCACGTTGCAATTGCATTTGACTGTTATTTGGCCCACGGTTGGCTGGCTTTGCTTGGCCAGCTCGACGACCGTCACCTTGAGAGCAAATCAGGAAATCCACAACCATGTCGAGCTCCTTCAGGTGATCCGTACTGCTGTCGTCGATCATACTGAGCAAGGTTGGCTTTAGCCCTGGGCAGGCGTTGTTGCAGACCGTTTCGAGTACCAACTGGGACCTTTTGCCGACCATTAGTCGTTCGATAAACTTGAGAAACGGCATATACTGCTTCCACGTGTCACCAACGCGTTTGTGGGTGTCGAGACATTTGCCGAGCTCGTACTAGCTCAAATTGCACCCGAATTCTTTCTGCAGGTGGGTAGTGAGCGTACGTGACATCGCGCCCACTACTAACATCGTGATAAGATCTGCTCGCCCGACCTTCAAGGAAGGTACCGAGCACCGAGTCCTTTAGTTCACTTGACCACGTAGATCGGTTCAGGAGACGCTCCATACGGACTGCGCTCTCGAAAGCGTTCAGAAAGTCTTCAGCGCCAGCCCAAGACCCGGATATACTTCTTTTCCGTCGAAGCGTCGACAGTGAACGTCCTCAAGTTTTGGTGATCTCGCCTTTGCTGTCGTTACTGCTGAGTCCGCCGTTAAGGCGCCTTCTAGTTGGTTGGGAACCAACGTGGTGCGAGTGTTGCTACCTTCATCAGTACTGGCGTACTTACGCTCGTAAACTTTGTCCTGCTCCTTGACTTCTTCCGTTTCGGGTAGTGATCGTCGGATCTCGTCAAGTTGCTGTTCGTGATCTTCGGTGATCTGCAGACATCTTGCTGTCTCGAATCGTTTTCTGCTGGAGCGTAACCAGCTTCATCGCAACATCCAGACGCGCCTTCAGCACCGCCACCATGTCTTCGTCGGACAGAGGCGTGTTGTGCGTTGACGGGCTTGATCTTGTGCTTGTTTCAGGTGACGTTGTCTCTTGGTCGCTCCCGGCTACTGCTCGTTCGCGCGGTCGTTCCGGAGTGACGAAGGTGTCTCTGTAGCTCCGTAGCTAACTGTGAACACTGTGTATCCGATCCCTATGACGTCGTTCCGCTCTGGCAGCGAGCGGCATGGCTTGGGGACTCTCCAAGTCCGTGACGTCGAGCCGTCCGGTGACTGACATCGTGTCAGGGTCTTCTATTCAGCAGACTGCGGTTTAGGCTCAAAGCCTGTTTGCGACTTTCAAATGCGGTAGGAATTTGCTGCAGGGATAGACGACCACTTGCGAGGTTGTTGTTATAATTGGAAGCAGGCCTCGGACAATACAATACGAAATTGTACTGCAAGACATTGAGTCCCATAATAATAACGGGATTATGATGAAGTACAATAATAATAACGGGGCCAATATAAGTATATTGTGGCCTCTAACTACCAAGTCTTCCTACTCATTGGCGACGAGCGAAGTCGCGTTCCACATGTCGCGGTTCACGCGAAGAAATGCTAACATCTCAAAGTTTGCAGAAAGCATGCATGACCGCTGAGGCGTCAGAATGAGCTTGCACTGCGAAAACAGTCTTTCAACTGTGTTCGAGGTGGGCGGCACCACCTTTGCCAGCTCATGAAAGCTCACACCCGCAGTACCAGCCGCTCGCATCTTTCCCCCCCCCTCGTAGAATTGCGCTGGCGTAATCGCTCGTCGAGCGCTCCTTCCTCTTACCAGTTGCAGCATCTGGCTCCACCACCAATCGCTGGACTGCGCGCGACTCAGACGCAGTGAGCTTCGCATTGTTGCAAATCTTGACCAAAGCTGCCTCAAAGGCCGGCGCATGGACGATCTTCGCCGCCGGACGCAGATGGCTCGCCATAACTGGGTAGTCGTCAACAACCTGGTCAAACAAAACACGCACGTCCGCCATGCTGGTGTCCTCGCGCTGGAGTGTCTTGCAGACACTATCGAGTTTCTTGAGGTGCTCTAGCAGGCCGAGAAGCTTCTTGTGGGCCGCACCTTTTGGGATGAACTCGTCACCAGCATCAACCTGCCGAATAGAATCTCGAATTTTCTTATAGCGGTCCACCATTGCGAATGTCGAAGACCAACGGGTAACATTCCGTTTGACAGGTTTCAGGTCCGTGAATTTTGATAGTTCCGCAGCATTGTTCACGTGTCGTAGCTGCACCATCAGACTGTTAACTGCAGCGAGCTCCGGCTCATAAGCAGCTAAGTAGCGATTCACCGCAAGGTTGTACCGGTGACTTGCACAGCCAACCAGTGGCAACTCCAACAACGCAGCGATCCGCTGATTGGTCGCGCAATTGTCGGCTACCAGAAAAGCCACCATAGAGATGTCCTTGTTATACAGAGCCAGCACGCGCTTGAGCATCTCGATGTGCACTTCAGCATCTTGGCTGCCGTCCTCCAGCGGTGACAGCGACAGCAGTCGCTCACGGCGCTTGCCGTCTGCGTAGCAAACACCGTAGATACCGACGTAGTGCGTGGTACCGTGCGTCCATCCATCCCACATGACACCAAACAGCTTGCCCAACTCGCTTTCGATCAGCACACCAACGCTCTCGGAGCACTTCTTCATGTCTTCCTTCAACGTCTTGGACGAAACGGGCTTCTAGGACGACATGGACCTTGTGAGGTGGTTGTCGACCTCGGAGACGGGCATGTGCCTCTCTACGACCCACTGAAGCCACTGATAGCGATGCTGAGTCGCCTCGGACACGAACCCAAAGTTGGACAGAGGGGCGTCCGTAGCCGCAGATGCGCTGTAGGTCTCGTTGAAGTCGGGGTGCGTCAGGTTGAGGTGGGACATCAGGTTCGAGTACCCGGTACCGGTTTGCTGCTTGCGGTAAGAACCGCAAAGCTGACAGCGGAAGTCGCCTTGGCCCTTGTCTTCGTAGAAGAATGCGCAGATATCACGGTTCGGAGCCATCGTGGTCAAATGAAAAGTGAGGGAGTGCTGTGAGGCTTCGGCTCGTGATCGTGTCTGTGCCTGCCAGCCAACCACTTGAACGATTGGCGCGAAGAGCTAGTTGCCTCTAACCAATTGGTATAAACCGGTATTGTACTGATATTATTGGATCAATATCATATTATATTGACTTTGGACAGATCCAATAATAATAATTGTAGCCCGATAATACAGTAATTACAGGATTTATATTCTTTTTTCCCACCCGCGATATTCATTCGTTAGCTCTGCCGTTCCTCCAACTAGTACTTACAGCCTTCTACCTTTCACGCCCTAGTCTTCCAGTGAACGACGTCACCTCAGATCCAGCGTCGATACGACCTCAGTCGCCATCGTTCCATGCATCCTATGTAGCCGAGCGTTGACTGTCGACTGCCGTCCAGCTTCTCCATTTCGAGTTTCATTCGCCCGTACGCTGATCTTCCACCGACATCACAGTTACCACTCTACGTCACTCAGGTTTCACCTCTGACTTCCCATTTTCTCCACAATGATTGAGTGGTGACGTCACTTGATCCCAACGTCAAGTGGCGCTCCACCACCGTTTCGTCCTTGATCCAGTCGGCACCAAACGTCAAGTTCGGTGAATCTAGCTGGCTTATGCTGTGCAAGTTCCAACAGGGCATTGACAGAGCATACCAACATTCTGATATCTCATTTTGCGGTATCGAGAAGAGAAAAAAAAGGAGCTAACGGTGCAGCGTGAGTCTCGGTGGTCTGAGGCAGCCGGTGCGAGCCGCGTCACGACTTACATGTACTACACTTGCGGTGCCCCATCCGCTAAAGACGATTGGCGATCCAGTAAGTGAGGTGATCCCGTTTACCATCGCCGTCCTCCCATACATGTATCTTCGTCCAGCGCTGTAGAATGCAGTCTGCAATACATGTACCAATGCTGTATGTCGAGCCGAAAAAAACTACTTCACTGTCTCTAAGCTGCTTGTGAGCCAACACAGCATACTATAGAGGTCACAATATAAGGAGCATCGCACTGACACCTCGTACAAGCTCTCGAGACAAATACTCGTCGTCTCAAATACATTTGGCAGTGCACCCCTTCAAAAAGAAGCAACGCGGTTTCCACGACATCCGAAATCTCCCATCCTAGCATTTTCACTAACAGCACGAATCATTCCAAAACGAATAGAATTACAAAGTCTCGTTGTCGTTGTTGAGCCCATTGCGGCGCTTCCACCCCACTTGCCCTAGATGAACTGAACTCTTACCGACTTCTTACAGTGTGTTCCAATTTGGAATCTTTGAAGCGACGCAAACGATCATAAAGCAACATATGAGTGAACCCAACATGCGCGACCACCGCTGACTGTCTTTAAATCCAACGTAGCATGAGGTCATTCTCCGAACCGCATACCACGCTGAAGGCGTTGAGCCGGCCAGCATGCGATGGTCGCAGTTAGCAGCGACGGCGGTACTGATACAAAATGCTGTCGCGTCGACAACTAGCTCCGCGCACTCGTCAAATCTTCACAACGCGATTGCGGTTGATCTCTTCTTGAATGTCCCGGGCCAAGTGCACATCGGCATGTACAAACAGGTCAGCGACGACTTGTATGTTCGAGATCTCCCATGGGTGAACGTCTACTTCTCGCTGCGACATTTGTCGCTCGACGAAACAGTGGAGTTACCAGTAAAATGGCAATTCCGGGGCTACGAGTGCAGCTCTGACAACGATGGAGATCATCGCGTTTGTTACGAGTTTACCACAGCAACACTTGAAAGCGATCGTAACCAGGTGCACTCTCCTCGCAGCCACATACCGCATATCATTGCCCGCCAGAGTCCTCTGACTGAAGAAGAGCGTCGACTGCAATTCGAAGACCCTGAATCTGTTGATCCGCCGAGTTTCAGCGGCCAGCGGGCGTACTATGATTGTGCTTATTTCAACGGCGGGAGCAACTGGTGTTGTGCACAGTCAAACCAAGGATCGGGAGGACCGTACTGCTGGAGTATGTCGGAGTGCACGGAGGAGTGGTCGGGCTGGAACCAACAGAATATAATTTGCTGTACTGAGAGCGCGGGTGATTGCGAACTCACGTATAAACGGCCCATGCCATCCGTAACGCCGTCGCCGACGACGACAGCACCTTCCACGACGTCGCCACCAGCTACTGAGGACCCTTTTGGTGATATCCCCATTCTTGCAGATACCCCACCTCCTTCTACTTCTTCAGCCCCTACCACGGCGCCGACAACATCAGCTCCCGCCACCACGGCTCCAGTCACGTCCCCACCAGCGACAGAGGACCCATTCGGAGATGTTTCTATTCTTGCTGACACTCCAGCTCCTGCCACCTCTGCACCAGCGACGCCAGAGCCTGCACCACTAACGAGTGCACCAACGACGCGTGCTCCAGTAACGAGTGCTCCCGCTACCAGTATCCCAGTTACGAGTGTTCCTGTTACAAATGTTCCAGTAACCACTGCACCAATGACGAGCGGACCGATAACGAGTGCACCGATCACTCCCATGACTTCAGCACCAGCAACAGAAGATCCTTTCGATGACATCCCGGTCCTGGCCGACACTCCAGCTCCTCCGGCCTCTCCGACACCAACAGCGGCGCCGGAAACGAGTGCTCCTGTAACAAGTGAACCAGTGACGAGCGAGCCGATAACGAGTGTGCCAATAACGAGTCCCCCCGTAACAAGTGCTCCTGTAACAAATGCTCCAGTGACGGGGGCTCCGGTACCCAGTGCTCCAGTAACAAGTGCTCCAGTAATCACTGCACCAGTATCGAGTGCACCGAGCACTAGTACGCCCACGACTTCAGCACCGGCGGCTGAAGACCCGTTTAGTGACATCCCAATTCTTGCGGATACTACAGCGCCTCCAACCACAGCACCAGCAACAGAGGTGCCGGAAACTAGTGCTCCAGTAACAAATGTTCCCGTCACTAGTGCACCAACCGTAACCAGTGCACCCGTGACAAGCACACCACTAACGAATGATCCAGTGACGAGTGCACCGGTAACGAGTCCGCCTATCACTAGTACGCCAGCAACAAGTGCACCAGCAACAGAAGATCCTTTCGATGACATCCCGATCCTTGCCGACACTCCAGCTCCATCGGCCTCTCCGACACCAACAGCGGAGCCGGAAACGAGTACTCCTGTAACAAGCGAACCAGTGACGAGCGAACCGATAACGAGTGTGCCAATAACGAGTCCCGCCGTAACAAACCCACCCGTAACGAGTGCTCTTGTAACAAATGCTCCAGCTACTGATGCCTCAGTAACCAGTGCGCCGCTGACAAGTGCTCCAGGAAGAAGTACACCAGTAACCAGTATGCCGGTCACTAGCACGCCAGTAACAAGTGCGCCAGCGACTGAAGATCCTGTCGGTGACGTCCCGATCCTTGCCGACACCCCAGCTCCTCCTACCTCTCCGGAAGAAACTGTGGGGCCTGCAACGAGCCCGCCGACTTCGGGCATACCAGAAACAAATGCACCATCAACTAGTGGGCCGATAGCTATTCCACCAGTAATGACTCCGTCAGAAACAAGTGCGCCAGGAACGAGTTCGCCTTCAACGCCAATAACGAATGCGCCAGCGCCAGATGACCCATTTGGTGACATTCCGATACTTGCTGATACTACGGCCCCCACCACCGCCGCACCAGCGGTCACAGGTACACCGGAAACGTCAGCACCAGCAACTGATTCAGCAGCACCAGTTACGGCTGCACCGGAAACAAATGCACCAGAGACTCAAGACCCTTTTGGTGGTATTCCGATCCTCGCCGACACTACAGCACCCGCCACCTCTGCACCGGAAACTGGGATGCCGGTAACCAACCCACCGGTCACGAATACTCCAGTAACATCACTGCCAACTGTTGTGCCGGAAACGAGTTCGCCGGGTACAAGTGCGCCAGCGACTGCTACTACGGCACCGGTGACGAGTGCACCAGCTACCGGCACACCACTAATTCCAGAGCCTGCAACTCAAGCCCCTTTTGGTGACATCCCGATCCTCGCTGACACAGCAATACCACCGACGTCTGGAGAGGGGGCCGAAACACCCACAGTCTCTGCACCCGTTACCAGTGCACCGGTAAGCGGTGGGCCAGTGCCTGAAAGCCCAGACCCTGCTGTTCCCATTCTTGCGGATACGACAGCACCAACATCAACAAGTTCTCCAGGAGCGGCTCAGCCATCGACCACAAGTACAGCAAGCACGTCGCTGTCGAGTTCACCGACGGTCAATACACCGGAGAGCACGGTGCGAACAGACGGCAGTCGAGTACTTCCATCGGCGTCAACAACGTCCTCGCCTGCTTTCAGCAGTGCTGACTCACGCCCATCAAGGTCCCCATCTGTCGGTGATACGTCAATTAGAGACTCAGCACGCGGTGGGTCAGCTGAAACCTCGTCGATAACGGGCAATGTGAGTTCGTCAAGATCGACATCATCTCCAGAACGAGTTGATGATGCTAAGCTTTCGGCAACAGACTCAAGTGCATCGACTGAATCTGCATCGACCGGTGACGGAAGTTCACAAATGCCGGCGTTCAAAGGTTCTTCTGGCGGAGACTCACCTGAAGATAATCTCCACGTGGATCCAAGTGCGACTGTCCGTTCAACCACAAGCGAGCAATCAACTTCTGGCAGCCAAACAAACGCAATTATCGGGACGGAAGGCCCTGCTGTCATCACAAACGAGAACAATGCGCGCTCCGACGACAGCGATGAAGAGGCTTTCCATCAAGCAATCATCGAGCTCACGCACTCATTGGGCCCTGCGCGTGACATAGCCAGTAGTTCCGTGAACATCTTAGTGGGCACTGCTGTCACTGTAAATATCGTGACTTCCGTGATCAGCATTGCAACAACTGGCGCAGCTGCCGTGTCGACTGCTCCCACTGGGATTACTGCGACTAATGGGATCTTGAACTTTGTGGGCGGCGGTGCAAGTCTAGGCCGAGCAGCTCCCGTCGTGGACTTAACAGAGCTCTTCATGATGGTCAACTACCTGCAGTTCATCTCGTCCAGCAGCCATCTCAGTCTCCCTGGTGCTCCAGATTTCTTTTTCCAGTTTACGGATTCATTAGGCTGGTGCAATTTACAGCCGATTGGTCCAAGCGGATCTCCTTCTCACGGTGACGAAGGGACAGAGAAGCTCTCTAGCGAGAACGCCTCCAACTTCACAGTCGCGGATGGTGATATCATATCGGGCGTACTGGCGTATGCTGAGAGGATCAACGTCCAGCCAGAAGAACTCTTCACCAAGACTGCCATCGTGTTCGTAAGTATCGTTGGGGGCGTTGCAGCAGCTGTGGCATCGCTCTACTCGCTGCTCCGTCTTCTACTGCGACGGAGATTGGAGCTCTTGATCCAGCGACTCGATGATTTGCCTCGCGCCAAACTCTTGATGCGTCTATTGATCCAATCGTGTTTGTCCATCTGTCTATTGAGCGAGTACGCTCTAAGCATGACCAGCTCGTTTCAGATGCGATACAACGAACAGGAACAACAGTACGGCAGCCACAGTGCTTTTGCCTTCGCGACGGTAGCTCTCATCTTCGTCTGTTGCGGGTTGATCGTGCTGGGTGTCGTGAAGATTTGGGACAAAAGCAAAGAGGAGCTGTCGAATCCGGACTTCAAGTTCGCTTGGGGGGCCTACTACAAGTATTACCACTTCGAGAGCCGCTACTTCTTCGTGGCCAAGATGGGGGCTGAGATCCTTTCCGGTGTGATTATCGGGCTGGTGAGCGACGTGCCATCCCAGTTGACGCTGCTGATGTCTCTACAGCTCGCCATGTTCCTTTACACCGTCGAGACTGCGCCGTACTCGATGGAATTTCAAACTGTGTGCTCGTCAATTGCTTTCATCATGAAGATGGTCACATACGCGCTGATCAGCTCGTTTCTCACGCCTTCAACGGAGATTGGTCTGCAGGACTTCGTCGGTACTCTAGTGATCGTGCTCCAAGTGACCCTTTTGGTGCTCTTCAACTCTCGACAGCTCTATATCCTCTACAAACAGATGCTATACCTCTGGGAACTACGACAAGATCGCCTCCAACGTAACAAGGAGATGGAGGACGAAAAACACGATGCAATGGTCATTAGGAACTCCGTTCTCGCGCTCATAGCTGCGCCTGCCGCTCAAGACTCCATGGCGCCAGAAGACAAGCGAAACTCGATGATTGTAAGCTCGACTCAGATTCCTGTGGCTGCATGTTGACCCAGCAGTTTCCTTTTAAAGAGACCTATAAGAAAAATTCGTATTGCCGAAACAGGGGGGACACTGAAATATCTGCACATTTTCTAAAGTAAAGTTAGTAAATGTCAGTTTCAGGGTGGATCATAATGCTGACCCTGAGGGTTGATTTTGCCAAGTCAGTTGGCAGTTGGTCCAACTGCCCCGTCACGCAGCAGTTGGACAAAATGGAGCAAACCCAAGCTTCATTGGGTGAGTTGCTCGATTCTGATTGTAGTTCAGAAGGCATTTTCATTTGCACCTCAGCTGAGGTTAGTCAAAACCGTTTGGCAGTCACTCTCGTTTTTCCTGTGATGGCGCGGAAATGGTTCAAGCTCGTCGGCAATGACGGCAAAGCGCTGATCTTGCCTGATACTGTTGCCATGGACATTGAAGATGTTGCTGCGTTATGCCATGCGGTAAAACAAACATTGAACGACAGCCACCTTGCGGGGGTTGCTGCGGCGAACCTCACAGTCTTTGCGAGCCAGACGGAGTATAACGAGAAGCAGGCGTTGGAAAGTGATTCGCCTATTGGATCGTTTGGTGGTTCAAAGAAGGTCGCGCTCATCGTGCAAGCCCCTCAGCGCACAGACTTCGCGCTGACAACGCGAGCCCGCTACCCAGCCTTTCTGAAGAAAGCGATTGAGATCGCCAACTTGATGTTGAAGCATTGTGGGTCTTTAGAAGCGGAGTTGGGCGCAGATCGAACGACAAGAGCTAATCTTCGTGATGTTCAAGTGCGATTTAAGAAATTCGATAAAGGATCTATCTATGGCTGGACAGAACGAAGCGAGAGAGCGAAAACCATCTTTGTGAATGAAATTCTACAGCTTCGCGTGAACAGGATTGATCAAGCAAATGATTCGCACGAATACCAGTGTATCGTATTCGTGGTGGCGGCAACGATTTTTCATGAATGTGCTCACTTGACATTGCGCTGGCAAGGCACCATGGATAGTCCACCCAAGTACCATGATGAAGTTGGTAACTACATGGAGTTGAGGCTGTTCCAAGGCCTGTGTCGTGTGAAACTTCAGCAAAGTACTCGAGCAAGGACGTCAACACGGAACTGTGGCGCATGGTCGGAGGATATGTCCATTTTGGATGTGGTGATTGATGAAAACGAACTGTACGTTATTCGAGCAGATCACTTGAACAAGTTCTTCACCCCAGGAAAGCTTTGTGACAAAGCACTCTTTCCGCTAGAGCTTACGACGTATAAAAGAACGAAAGGGGCTACAGCTCTTCTGGACGCTAATCGCAAAAGGCGTCCAACTTCGCCAGAGGATCCCAACATTCTGATACCCCCACTTTGCGGTATCTCCGAGAATCGAAACGTACGAAAGAAACGATGCGCCTAGCGGTGCAGTGTAACATCTTGGTGTCTTGGTGGTCTGAGGCAAGAGCTCTCTGGCAAGAGCTCTCTTGCCTCAGATCACCAAGACACCAAGATGTTATACTGCACCGCTAGGCGCGTTTTTTTCTCCCCCCCCCTTTTGCGCACTTTCAAACCCTCCCCGAAAGAGGGGAGGCCCTCTAAAGGCTGTGGCCGGCGCCGTTTAAACCCCTTGTAAAAAACGCGCCCACTTTGTAATTTCTACACCACCTTGGCCTTTAAAGACTGGGGGTTGCTCCGACCTCCTTTCACTGTGTTCCCCTTTTGAACATGTGTTCTCCCAAATGGCGGCGGCGGAGCAATCGAAAATGCCTTAGGCTATTAGAAGTAAAGCCCAACTTGGGGTCCTATTCTGACTGCCTTCAGGTCTCAATTTCATTCACCGAACAGTGACATCGCTGAAGGCATCCGGCTAGTATGCGATAGACGCAGATAGCAGCGACGGCGGTACTAATACAAAATGCTGTCGAGGCGATCTTTGGGCTGATGAAGACCGTCGTCTCCAATTCGAAGATCCTGGGGCTGTAGATCCGCCGAGTTTCGACAGCCAGCGAGCGTATTATCATAGCGGCTATCTCAACGGTGGGAGCAGCTGGCGTTGCGCACAATCAAACCAAGGATCGGAAGGGCCATATTGCTGGAGTACGTCGACGTGCACGGAGAAATGGTCGAGCAACCAGCAAAATATCATATGCTGTACAGAAAGTGCGGGGGATTGCGAGCTCACGCATAACCGACCAATGCCAACAGCCACACCAGCGCCAACAATGACGACAGCAACTTCTACCGCGTCACCACCAGCTACCGAAGACTTTTGGTAACATTCCGATTCTTGTGAGTACAACACCCCCTTCTACTTTTGCGGCACCGATGACATCCGCGCACGTCACCGCATCTCCAGTCACATCTCCCTCCTCCAACCTCCGCGACGGCAACAGTAGCGCGGTAACGAGTTCACCCGTAGAAATTCTGCCAGTGATAATCGAGCCAATAACGAGTGCGACAATAACGAGGCCATCAGTAACGGATTCGCCAGAAACTTCAGTCACGATTTCACCAGCGACAATTGCACCGGAGATAAGTTCACCAACAACCAAGTATTGTGCCAACGACAGAAGATCCTTTCAGTAACATCCCGATCCTTGCCGACACTCCGGCTCCTCCAACCTCTGCGACTGCAACAGCGGCGCCGATAACAACTTCACCGGCAACGAGCATACCACCGACGGATGTATGTACCGGCCACAAGTACGCCTCCATTTTCAGTGCCAGCGGCTGCCACTACGATACCGGTAACAGGTACACCACCTGCCAGTATCTTCAGCACCAGAGACAGGAGAGCCATTTTGGCGAGGTACCGATTATAGCGGATACAACGGCACCAGCCACGTCCGGAAAAGCAACTGAAGCTCCTACAGTCTCTGCGCCTATCTCCAATACACCGGTAGCCGGCGCACCGGTGACAGCAGCTCCTGCCACGACCGCCCCTGACATTCCCATTCTTGCCGATACAACAGCACCACCGACATCAACAAGTTCTCCAGGAACGACTCAACCATCGACCGCAGATCCGCCTTCGACCAGCCCGTCAGTGACCACGCAGTCAGCGGCAAATCCTCCAGCGACCACACGAACTACCCCGACGACCCCTGTAACTTCGACTCCGACGACAACGACAGCCCTGTCAGATACAGCGACGCCTTCGGCAACCACTTCCGCGAATCCTGCGACTATTGCTCCACCTACTAGCGAAGGATTTCCTGATGACGTGCCTATTCTTGCAGATACACCGAGGACTACCCCGACGGATACTGCACCACCGCCCTCCTGTCCAATGACGGGAACTCCTACGACAGCACCATCAACGCAATCGGTACCAACAGGATCGACTCCAACACCACCAACGCCATCGACCACTGGAACGTTCTCCGACATATCGATTCTCGCGGACCCTCCATCGTCAACAAATCCTTCGTCAGCGCTTCAATTGATAATCCTACGGAAGATTATATTTTTACAAACAGATGAGATACCTCTGGGTACTACGACAAGACCGCCTAGCGAAACAAGGACATGGAGGACGAAAAACACGATGCAATGGTCATTAGAATCTCCATTCTCGCGCTCATACCTGCACCTGCCACCCAAGCCACAGAGGCGCCAGAAGACAAGCGCAACTCGATAGTCGTCGCATCGACTTCGTACCCCGTGGCCGCATGCTGATCCAGCGACTCTCTCCAAGAAACCAATACAAAACAAGGGACAATTATCTAGCGGCCCCCAGACGAGGCGAGCAGCTTAGCCATGCGGTCATCGAGCTGCACGATGTTGGACTGGAATATCTGCGCATTTTCAGCCAAGCTAGCCTCCATCTGACAAAGACAAGAAAACAAATGTCAGTATCAGTAAATGTCAAACAACATCCCCAGTATTGTCGGTTTTAGTATGTTGCTTACACTGGCAAGTAGCGCAGCATCGGAGTCGAGAAGCTCGCCCAACGAGGCCTGCGTTTGCTCCATTTTATCCACCCGAGTTGTCACGTTCTGTGCCTCGTCGTGCACCGACTTCAGCGTGACGAGGCGGTCCACAACTGTTGGCACCGAGGCTGCTACAGCGTCGAGACTGCCGAGCTGGTCGTAAATCTTCTGGATCTGTTCTCGGTCAGCCTGGGAGTTCAACGCGCCCTGCACACCTGGCGACTGCTTGAGCTTGCTCAGCAGCGTAAACTCGTGAACGAGGGCCGTTGTGCGCGTCTTAACGGCATCCAGGTTCTTCTCGCTCATCAGCGCCACACGCTGCTCCAATTGCGCCACTGCCGACGTCAGATCGGCGCTGGACGCACCACTGAGCGAGCTCAAGCCGTCCAGACGCAGCTCCTGGCCCTGGAAGCTTCCAATTGCTCTTTCCAGCGTCGAAATCCGCGCTTCAAGTGTCGCCACACGCGTCTTAGCGTCTCGGTCGACGGCATTCAGCTCGCCATTGCTGTAAATCTCGTACACTATCGGTGCACCGTCCGAAGACGAAGGTGCCGCTGTTTGACCCTGTTGCTGCCGCTTAAGTGCGTCGATCTGCTGGAAGAACTTGGCCGTCAGATCCTTCTGCAGACTCAGCGCTGCATCAGCACTAGATGTCGCCACAGCGTTGCTGCCAGGGTGCAGAAACGGTTGGAAGGCCGCGTTCTTCTCTAGAGCCGACAAGTTGAGCTGCAGAGTGGTGAGACCCTGCATGACTTCGTTGAATTCGGCCTCCTGACCAGCGTCCACCATCACTTTGTGCTTCTTGTGCTCGGCGTCAGCTGCCAACAGCGTCAGGTCAGACTCCAGCTCCTTTAATTCCAGTGACAGCCGCGTGAAACGAGCTAGTGGAGACTCTAGCGTCACTTTGTTGCTGCCTGTGTGGGCTGAAGACTCATACTCCGTTTGCTTGGGCAGAGTGGGCTCTATGGAATACATGTAAATATCAAATATGATCAAAAATGTTTTTGAAATGTCCTCAATTGAGATCTTCGAGCACTGCCACGTACTGTAAACTTTGCCCATGAACACTTCGAAGGCCTGTGTGGCCGGCAGCTCGTGTTCGTCTAGTTCCATGGAGCTCTGGTCGATTTAGTACAGAATTATTGCTCGAAATAAGAAAGCATCTTCGGAGATTATCCAGATAGTAAATTGCTTAAATCCACCCGTACCTTGTCATGGAAATGTCCCTCGATTTCGGGACCGACCCCGACGCCAGCGCGAGCCTGTCGGGCGGACGCGTTTGCTGGGGCGTAGGGCTGGAAGGCCTCCTCCGGCTCGGGGGTCTCGAAAACCTCGGTGCTCATGACCTTCCTGCGCTTCGTTCCCTCTTTCTCAGTTGAATAGTCCATGCCGGCGAAAATAAGTTGCCCAATCCAGACTAAAAGGAGTCACAAAATATTTTGGTAATACCTTTTGTAGCCATCCTACAAATTCACTTCAACAACATTGCGCGTCCTTGAGATCATGCCAATGACCCCCCAATGCTTTGAGGATATCTTGAAATACTGTTTCAGCGACCCCTATGTGAGTTACGGCTTCCAGAATCCTTTTCAGCTTTGTCGTTCCATGGATTGGATAAGGCAAAACGAAACAAGACTTCGCGATATCAGGAGACAAGTACTGTAGTACGTTACATTAAAGAAGTTTTAAATATAATCCTACGCCTGGGTGATGGTCACACCCGACGCGACTGAGTACACAACGGAAGCCAAAGCGAGCAGTATGAAGAGGACATTCGCAATCGACAGTTCGAAGCCGAAAATCTCCGGGCGCTTGGTCTTTACGTTCAGCACAATGTGCTCGCCCAGGTCGATTTCCGGAAGGCTCGACAGCGGCGCATATGAGATAGTGTACCTGGGTGCGCTTTCAGGCTCAATATCGACGTCCTTCACGGCGTCGTACTTCTCGAGGTATGTCAGAGCGTTGACCACGTTGCCAAGTACCAGAGTACCAGGCGGGTCAATGCCTCTACGACGGACCTCGTCAGCGATCTCGCTCAGCGTACTGCGGACTGTGCATGCATCGCTCGTGGTGGCCGCGTGAATGACCGCCGCGGGCATGTCGCTCGGGTATCCGCGTTCGGTCTGAAGCGCCTTGGTGAGTCCTTCAATGCGGCCAATAGCCATGAGGAAGATCGTGGTGCGGTGGTCGCAGTACTCGGGTAGGTCCGGGAAGCGGTCCTTCTTTCCATGACCCGTGCAGACAAGCACCTGGTCGGCGACGTCGCGCATAGTGGCTGGGATTCCTGCACTCCCAGGCGCCGATAGCGAGCTGGAAATACCTGGGATTACCTCCACGTCGAAGCCAGCCTCCGAGTAGATGACAGCCTCCTCGCCGCCGCGACCGTACATGAAGGGATCTCCGTTTTTAAGGCGCACCACGCGTTTGCACTGCGCCAACGCCTCAAGGCCCCAGGCGTCCAACTCTGCTTGCGCGAGGTCGGCCTTGCCGCAGCGTTTGCGAGCCACGCGCACCTCGCACGTGGCGATCTTGAGCACCTCAGTGGGCACGAGCCGGTCGGCAAGCACCAGATCCGCTTGCTGCAGCGCGCGGTAGGCCTTTAGCGTCAGCAGCTCTGGATCGCCGGGGCCCGCACCTACCAGTAGCATTTTTCCCTTGGTTGTTGTCATTGCGGAGAAGATGATCCTTTTGAGCTGCTTGGGCTTCTTGAGCATCTTGGGTCGCAATGGAGAATGCGCAGCAGCCGTGGTCGAGAGACGGGCGCTAAAACGTAAACGAGTGACGTTGAAAGGCATGTGTGGACTACACCACTGTCTTAACAGGTGAGTTGCGGTGGTGCACATTTCGTGTTTCTTACTGAAATCAAGTGAAGTGTGCGACTACGAAAATGAACGCTAAACTGCACTCCCGCTGTACTTGTTATCAGACGCGCAAAAACATCAAGCAAAGCTCTTGGAGAGTGCCATTTTCCCCGGCGCAAACGCGGCGATTACCTATTAAATCACCCGTAGACGAATTCCGTCCAATCCGGCTGATCACGCATGCATACTCAGGCGCAGCACGGCCAGCCAAAAGGCGGGCGCTGTGGATTCAAAAGCGCGTCGACTGACGCATCTTGCAGTTACTGCAGAAATTAATGATGAAACTATTGTGTATAGCAGGTTTTAGAGACGTCGATTCAATTGCGCCCGTGGATTGGTCCATATTCCAATCTTTGAAACGACGCGATATAATAATACTCTGTGATTGGCTAGATTGACAATGTCGCGATCACTCGCACGGGGGTGCAACGACGCTGCACTTTGAGTGCATGATCTTGAGCGGTTCGGGTGGTGAGCCTCCCACTCGCCATTCCGCACGCCCCAGCGCAAGTCGCCGCTCGCCTGGATTTACAAACAGATCATGTCGCCGCCACAGCAGCAGCACACCGCGGCCGTGGAAGAGGCCGTGAGCCACGTGGCCTACGCGCTCAGCGACTTTTCGTACCTGGTACAACCTGTGCCTTTTGGCTCGGCACTAGAGAAGTACATCGTCGGTGCGCGACGCAATGTCTTCGATCAGGTGGGCAAAGTGGAGGAGAGCTCTGTTGGCCAGGAGCTCATTGAGCGTGCCTATGCTGCCGCCGCACGTGGCCAGTTCGTGACGCTGTTCGCGTCTTCTCCTTCTGCGCTGCTACAAATGGTGCCCTCCATGTACAAACTCAGCAGTGCACAGCTGCCCGCCGTCATCCACGTTGTTGCACGCGAACACTCGGACCTCATGGCTGTGCGCCAGACTGGTTTCGTCATCCTTAATTCGCTTAATGCCACCGAGACAGAAGACATGGCGCTGCTAGCTCACGTGGCTTCGCTGCGTGCCAACGTGCCTTTCATGCACGTTTACGATGGTGAGATGGCTCACAATGACCTGGAACAGCGTGTCGCTTCCTCCAGCAAGTTTAACAACGCGCTTGTGGACTACCAGTATCTGGCTAACCTTATCGGCCTCAAGAACGCTTCGGATACCCCTGAGTTCCGCCAGCTCGTGCTTAGCAAGTCCGGCGTAGCCGACAACACTGATGACGCTGAGCTCTACTTCCAGGTCTCGCCCGAATGCATCGCTAAGTACAACGCCGTCCCCGAAGTCGTAGAGGACGTTATCAAGCAGGTTTTCGCCAAGAAGGGCTACCAGCTCTTCGAGTACTTTGGTCACCCTGAGGCCGAACAGGTACTCGTGGTTATGGGCACAGCTTCAACTGTCGTCAAGGACGCTGTCGAATCCCTTTACACCAACTGGAAAGCGAAGGTTGGCGTCATCTCCGTGCGTCTCTTCCGTCCGTGGTCGACCAAGACGTTCCTAAGCGTCGTTCCTGCTACGGCCACTAAGTTCGCCGTCCTGGACCGCATGGACGACGCTACCAACGTGGGTGAGCCTTTGTTCATGGACGTACTGGGCTCTTTCCAGTCTGAAGACTGGCAGAACAAGCCCGTACCCTCGATTATTGGCGGCAAGTACGCTTTCAACGTCTGTGAGTCCGTCTTCGACGTCGTGACTGCACGCACTTTGGTGGAGGAGCTGGCTGCGGACAAATTGCAGAATGGTTTTATCGTTGCATCTCCGATTGCCACTGAGGAGTTCAACGTCAAGAAAGCAGCCACGGCACAGCTAGTGGACTCGTACGTGTCGTCTAAGGACGGCTTTGAAGCTCCGTACGTCAAGATGTTACTGCAGCTGTTCGAGAAGCGTGCTGTTATTGCCAATCTCGTGCGCTCCGAGACTGTGTGGAAGGCACAGGACAAGACCGCGAGCGACGATGTTGCTCTTGAGAACGGCGAGTTCGGGTTCGGTGTGCATCTCGGTATCCTGGCAAAGCGTCAGGAGCTCCAGGACAAGGTGAAGACGCTTGTTTCCAGCGAGCATACCAAGGATATCGTGTCGCAGCGTCTGCTCGAGTGCCTTGTGCATTGGTGTGAGAAGCAGCCGAAGCACGAGGAGCTCGCGAACGAGATCGCAATTCTGCTTGAAAACGAGCAGCACCAGTGTGGGCTACTGGCTGAGATCTACGCCTTGAAGCAGTACTTTGCGCCGCTGAGTCAGTGGATTCTGGGCAGCGAAGAATTTTCGCGTGACGTCGGCGCTTCGGGTGTGCACCAGGTGCTTGCCAGTGGTGAAAATGTCAACCTTCTGATCCTCGATACAGAGCCGATGAACGTCGTGTCCAGAAGCAACCGCAAGCGTGACTTGGGTCTGTATGCGATGCAGTATGGCAACGCGTACGTCGCATCGGTTGCGCTGTACGACTCGTACTCGCAGGTGTTGCGCGCGTTGAACGAGGCCGATGCCTTTGACGGTCCTTCAATCGTGCTTGCGTATGCTCCGAGTGCCAGCAACATGGAGCAGGAGACCAAGGAGGCTGTAACCAGTGGATACTGGCCACTCTACCGCTACAACCCTTTCTTGGAAGACGTGGAGGGTGAGAAGGCCTTCTCGCTGGAGTCCCCGAGCATTAAGAAAGAGTTGTCGACGTTCCTACAGCGCAACAACCAGCTGAGTCTGTTTGCCAAGCAGGCTCTGACTGGCCCTACTGCTGCCTCCGTTACGGAGAAGTACGAGCAGATCGGCCAGCATGCACTGAAGACCAGCTTCGAAGCTCTTCTGAACGGCTTTGGGGGTCAACAGCAGGAGCCGTGGCAGGTCGACACGAAGCTGTGGCTTCTTGTTGGCTCGGACAACGGTCACGCTGACGAATTTGCCTCTAAACTGGAGGAAGACGCTTTGAACTTTGGTCTGAAGAACGTGGAGAAGATGGACATGAACGACATGACTTTGGACCAGCTCCTGGACGAAGCTAACGATGAGAACGCCTACGTCGTGTTTGTATGCTCGACTGCTGGTCAGGGAGAGTTCCCGAACAACAGCAAGGAGTTCTGGGGCGAGCTTTCGGGCTTCAGCTCGACACTTCCACTGCAGTACGCGGTTTTCGGCATGGGTGACAGCTTGTACTGGCCTCGTGAGGACGAGAAGCACTACTTCTGCAAGGCCCCCGTAGATCTCGACGCCAAGCTGAGCGAACTTGGAGCGAAGCGTATCATTGATCTCGCCAAGGGTGATGATCAGGACGAAGATGGTCCGATGACGCAGTTCGAGACGTGGAAGCCGCAGCTGTGGGAGCAGATCGGCATCCCCACAGACGTCGTTAACCTCCATCAGGGCACGAAGAAGAAACAGCGCACGAATGAAGAGATCAAGCAGCAGAGTAACTATTTGCGCGGGACGGTGGCTGAAGGTCTGGAGAATCGCACGACTAAGGCCCTTGCTGCTGACGACACACAGCTGACAAAGTTCCACGGTATTTATCAGCAGGACGACCGCGATTTACGTGAACAGATGCGTATGGAGAAGAAGGAGAAGGCGTTCGGCTTTATGATCCGTGTGCGTGTCCCCGGTGGTGTGTCGACTGCCGAGCAGTATCTGATGATTGACGAGCTTGCCGACTCACATGCTAACGGCAACATCAAGCTGACTACTCGCCAGGCGTATCAGCTCCAGGGTATTCTCAAGTGGAACCTGAAGCCAATCGTGCAGGGTATCAACCGTGTGCTGATGGACTCGCTAGCAGCTTGCGGTGACGTGAACCGTAACGTGATGGCAACGGTGAACCCGTCGTGCTCTGTGGAGACCCACGAGGAGATCCTTGACATTGCGCGTGACATCTCTGCCCACCTGACCCCGAAGACAAGCGCTTACCACGAGATCTGGCTTGACAAGGAGATGGTTGCTGGTGGAGAGGTGAAGGACTTTGAGCCATTCTACGGCGAGGCGTATCTGCCGCGTAAGTTCAAGATTGCCATCACGATTCCTCCGGCCAACGACGTGGACGTGTTCGCTAACTGTCTGGGTTTCATCGCCATCCTCGAGAAGGACAAGCTTGTCGGTTTTAATGTCGCCGTGGGCGGTGGCATGGGCATGACTCACAACAACAACAAGACGTACCCGCGTCTAGCCGATGTCATGGCGTTCTGTACGCTCGACCAGGCCAAGGATGTGGCGGAAAAGATCATGATACTACAGCGCGACTTCGGTGACCGTGTGAACCGCAAGCACGCTCGCTTCAAATACACCGTGGAAGACCACGGTCTGAAGTGGATTCGTGCCGAGACTGAGAAGCGTTTGGGCTACAAGCTGCAGGAGCCACGTAAGTACAAACTGCTCTCCAATGGTGATCGCTTCGGCTGGATTAAGAACTCGCGCGGCAAATATCACTACGGTATGTTTATCGAGGGTGGTCGTATTAAGGACACCAAGGAGACTGGCATCCGTTCAGGTCTGCGTGAGCTGGCGAAGACGTTCCCGCACGTTGAGTTTCACCTCACGGGTAACCAGAATCTGAGCCTCGGCAACATTTCGGAGGCCGAGATCCCGCAGATCAAGGCGCTCATGGAGCACTACAAGTTTGGCAACGACAACTACTCAGGCCTGCGTCTGAACTCCATTGCCTGTGCTGCTCTGCCGATGTGTGGCCTCGCCTTTGCTGAGGCTGAACGCTATCTACCGTCGCTGGTCACCAAGATCGAGGATATGCTGGAAGCGAACGGGCTGCGCGACGACGCGATTGTTATCCGTATGACTGGCTGCCCCAACGGCTGTGGGCGTCCGTATCTTGGTGAGATCGGCTTCGTGGGTCGCTCCCCGGGGATCTACAACATGTACCTCGGTGCAGGTTTCTCCGGCGACCGCCTCAACAAGCTCTACAAGGAGGCTGTGGATGAAGCGCAGATTCTCGAGGAGCTTGAGCCTATCATTAAGGACTACGCAGAGAACCGAGACCAGGGCGAGAAGTTCGGCGATTATGTCACCCGTGCAGGATATATCAAGGCCTGTCTTGCCGCTCCGCTCGTGGAGAACCGCGCCGCTGGCGACACCTTCCACGCATAAGCGAGCTTGTCATAAATGTAATGTGAAGTATTAAAAATACCCTCAAACCAGTACTACTCGGTGACTTCAGTCTTTGCGCTCATGTACAGCGTTACAGTATTGCACGACATGTTTCGTCCTTTGATACCGCAATAACCGGTTCCCGGTGGTCAACTTGCACCGGATTAATCCGCAGCAGCAGTAAACTGAACCTCACCAATTTCCAGCTGTTCACCAATCGCGTGATGGCGACACCGACGCGTACGTGTCCCTCTCCTCGCCTTTGCGCGTCGCATTGCTCGAGTCGCTGGATTGAGGTCACATGCGTGTCTCGGTCTGTCTTCAGGGCGTTTTTGTCGCCGTCGTCGCTGCGGTGACCACTGCGGTGTACGACTTCCAGCCGCTGCGTCAGCCGACAGTGTACCAGTCCGACTGTGCCAAGCAATGGACTGCAGCTACCGACAGCTCGTCTTCGAGCCTGGGCGATCGCTCGACAGTGAAGAGCAGAACCGGCGAACTGCGCATCAATTTGGCCGTGAAACTTGCGCGTTTCACAAGCGAGTACGTGGATTTCAACACGAGGTCGTACAACGGACACGTGCCTGCCCCCACCATCAAGGTTTGCCCAGGAGACCGCCTAGTTATAACCCTCACCAACTCACTGGAAGCTGGTAAGAGTAACAACACCAACCTTCACTTGCACGGGGTGCATGTTCCTCCAGTGGGGGATGCCGATAATGTGATGCCCAACGTGGAACCGGGAGGACAACGCAGATATACGTATGAGATTCGACCCGACCACCCGGCAGGAACATTCTGGTACCATCCGCATACGCACGGCAATGTGAACTCGCAGCTCAACGGGTTGATGGCAGGTGCGCTCATTGTGGTGGACCGACCGGCAGATTTTCCAGCAGAATTGGCAGCGATGGATGATCTCATTATGCTCCTACAAGCGGTCTGTGTCGAGAACTGCTTCAATATGTACGACGCTCTCGAAGAAGCGCTTGAGAATAGGTACAGTCACTCCAGAAGACTTTCACAACAAATGGACACTCCAGATGAGGAACGTATTTGGCCTACAGATCTAGAAATTGTCGAGGACGATGCGGACGTGCCGCTGAACGACACCTCACTGCCCACGGTGTTCGTAAATGGACAATACCTCCCCACGTTGGACCTCGCAGTAGGTGAGTACAAGCGACTGCGGTTTATTAACGCCATTGCGAACAATGTGGCTGAGCTCGTGACGAGCCGAGGAAGCGGTTGCATGCTGAAAGTACTTGCCATGGACGGGATCTACCTTACGAAACCCAAGGCGAGGGAAGTGGTTGTGATCCCACCCGGTGGACGAGCTGATGTAGCCATTATGTGTGCTGAGATCGGAGAATTCTACCTCGAAACGGACTGTGCAACGTCGCGCAACAAATTGCTAGGACTTGAAAACCAGCACCGCGTTCCGTCTCAGCGCATTGCGAAGCTCAAGGTGTCGAAAGTCGACGATCCAGACGATAATGACGATAGCGAGATCTCCAGCGAATTCATGCGCCTCCCTTCAACTCTGCCGAAGCGTCCAGCGTATATGGAAGATACACTTGGAACACCCGAATCTCGTCCCGTGATCGAGGAGAGCAACAAATACGACTTCGAGTTCTCAGTGTGGATGGATAAGGGGATCACATACGGCGTCAACCACGAGAAGCTCGAATTATCCAACGTCAATTACTCGATGCCTGTGAATGAGATGCAGCAATGGGAAATCTCGGTCAAAGACTACAGGAAGGCCGCAATATGGGACTGCGATCTGGAGGACGATAGCACCAGTGTACAGCGGCGTCTGGCAAGAAAGTCAAGCAATTGCCGTACGATGAGTCATCCATTCCACATGCACGCGACGCATTTCCAAGTCTCGGATATGGACGACATTACTGACCCTGACGGCGTTATGTTTGCCGTGGGGGAATGGCGTGATACGTTGCCGATCTTCCGTGGAGGAGTACAGATCCGCTTCACGCCACGCGAATATATGGTCGGAAACATCTTCGCACACTGCCACATCGCCTCTCATGTCGACGCTGGTATGGCGCAGTTAGTGAACGTGTACGACTCCGATTCTCGTCCAAACGGCGATGAAGCTGACGAGGAAGAAGAAAGCGCCTCCGATGAAGTTGAAGATGAGGATGAAAGCGAATCGGAGGATGCGCAGAAGGTGGAGAAACGATAAATCGATGGATCAACGAGCACCGACAAGAGAATATTTATTTTTCAGCTCATAGTTAGTCGGTACGAATACGCACAAGCCCTTACGATTCAGCAGATACAATTTCCTCCAAGCTTTTAGCATAACTCGAGTTCCAGTTTCGTTTAAACACATTCTCCAGGGCTTTCCGGGTAGGTTCATGATTTGTGTTGACGCTGGCACCAGCCGTGGTGTAGAAATATCCCCATTCCATGTTGCTCGTGCCCACGTTCACGCGAGTGTCGGTGACAATGTACTTGGCATGATTCACGCGGGTGTAGGACGGCCAGACAGCTTTCGTGCGCGCACTGGACGTTGTATTCTGCCAGCCTGGTACACGGAAAATCTTGATCTCGAGTCGTCCGGAACAACGAGCGTGCGTGTGCTGACACAAATCTGCCTGTTTCTTCAAGGTGGCGAGTGCTTTCAGCATTTGAGTGCTGGTATGCTGCCACTGGCTGATCAGTAGACACACCTGCAGTCCCGGTTTGCTGTACACACCGGCCAGCAGAGCATCCGTAAGAGCTGGCCAGTGAAGAGGACCCGGTGTATACATCGAGAACGGCACAAAATCCATGACACTAAGACCGATGAAAGACTTGGCCGATCGGATCGTGTAGACCAGTGCGTCTTCGTCAAAAGCTCGCGAGTGTGCAGCTGTCGCCTCCAGAGGTGCAGCCGCAACAAACATGTCTGCAGTTTCAGCACCTCGCTCGGTATCATTCCCACTTAAAGGCGTATTAAACGTCGTCTGCAACTGATGAGAAATATTGCCCAGCGCTGACAAACCGGCTTTCACGAATGGATCCACGTTTCTCTTTTCTGTCGGCAGATACAGCGACCATTTCGGCACTTGCAACTCGTGTTGAAACCTCTCTGAAAAGTATCTATCCGTCTTGGCCGGCAGCAATTCCGGAGAGGCAAACATCCACCACGTCTCATAGAGCCTCTTCATATCCTGAATCACGTTGGATGTGGGAGACAGATCTTCCATGACCACGCCCACCTCCATCACTTGAGCCAGCGACTTCCAGTCCATATTGGCACTCCCCACATACACGTGACTGTCGTCAAAGATCCATATCTTCTGATGTAAAATACCGCTGCCGTACCACTCAGGGCCGCTCCAACACCTTACTTCAACTTTCTTCTTCGCGGCATTCACCAGCATTTGCACCTCACTCGGTAGCGAGCCACACGACATTTCAGCTGCTTCATCTATTTCACCTGTTTCAACATTCTGTTTCGCCGTTAAAACTCGAATCTTCACACCTCGAATTGCCGCTTCTTTTAGCGCTAAAAGCAGATTTTTGCCTCTATCAGCACCGAATTTTGTCATTTCAGCGTCGGTATAAACTTTTCGGTCTTCCTCGCCCAGCAGGTTCCAGTACATTGCACTGAGGTCAATGGAGCGCTTAGCGGCCACAACATGGCGTGTTAGGGCCTCGAATGTCTGCGGAACACTCGACGACAAGTCGAAATCCCCCACAGGCAGCGACTCCACCAGCGACAGCGTCGCTTTGCCAGTTAAAAGCTCGTTAGAAACGGAATCAGATGTCCATTTCGGATCGAAAACTCGTGACTTGGAGGCAGGGGTAGCAGAATTTGCAATTTCACGAGGAGTGAAGCGCAGTGCCACGAGAAACACACACGAGGCTGCCCATAACAGCCCGAACAGCGCTGCACCGTCACCGCGACTAAGTCGGCGCGGCATGTCTTTCTCAAGGTATCCGCGTCTTCAAATGTGTTTGGCACATCACATATCTAACCTGACCGTATTTCTAACCCTTCCAATAGACAATTAGAAACGTGAAGCCATACATTTTTGACTGGCCAAAAGCAAGTTACAATGGCGGCTGGGAAGGCGCCTGTGTCGCGCAAGGCTAAGCGCAAGCAAGAGCGCGAAGACAAGAAACGGCAGAAAAATAAGCGGCAGCGCAAGGAGGCCGACGCGCCGTCTACAGCTTATAGAAATGCCGGCAAGTCCCGTGGCAAGAAACCCGCCACAGCGCATCGCCCCAGCGGCATCACCAACAAGTTCCACGAGTTTCTAGCGGAGGCGGCGAATGCGAAAGCAGGTGCGCCTTCTCGTTATTCTATTGCACTTAAATAGTTTAACGTTTCTAACTGGTAAACCACGCGATTAAACTCAGACCAACCAAGCACCGAGGACAAGGAGATCAAGGCGCTGGAGGCCAAACTGGGACTCGGATCATCGTCGTCCAATAAATCTGAGTCGGCACTGAAGAAATTGAAGAAGTAAGCGCAAAATATTACTATTTTAATTATTGAGGTGGTAGCTAACGTTGGGATGGGGTAGGGAGTACTCGAAAGACGGACTGGGCGAAGACTTTGCCGACTTTTTGTCGGGGCTGGATCACATTTCACAGTACGGAGCTTGCACTTGTCAGTGCAATAAGATATATATTTATTGATTTTTGTGTGTGTGTTTTTATGTAGAGTGGTGAAGGGCCAGCCGAAGGCGGTTAAGTGCTCGACTGCGCAGGATGCGGACGTTGAGAGCGCTGGAGAGGAGAGTGAAGGGGAGGAGAGTGAGGCGGGTAGTGAGTTTGGAGACGACATGGAGATGGACGAAGAGACTCGACGCGAGATGGAGCTACTACAGGCGGAAGACGCCGAGTTCTTGAAGGGAATGGACGAACTGCCGACTGATGAGTCCGAGTCGGAGTCGGAGGATCTCGCGCAGTTTTACTCGGAAGAAGAGGAAAGTGAAGACGACGAAGCGCGAGAAAACGCTATGCGGAACCAGCAGTTGGCTGCAGATGCAGAGGAGGCCAGCGGTGACAGTGCAGGCGAGGAAGAAAGGGAACAGGTCGGGGCAGATAACGATGACGCGAATGAGCTGGAGGAGGAAGAGAGCGATGACAGGGATGCTGAGAGCGACGAGGAGGAAGAACAGGAGAAGGAAGACATGCAGCAGAGCGTCGTTGTAGAGGAAGACATCTACGGCCGACCTGTTATCAAGGCGAATGACGGCACCAAGAAGCCGTCCGCATACCTCCCTCCTCATCTTCGCCGGAAACTCCAAGCCGAGGCCGAAGCTGCTGCAGCTGCGGCAGCCACAGATAAGGTCAAGCCTTCGCAGATGGACGAGCAGGCGATGCGGGAGCTGACACGACGCATTAACGGCCAACTTAATCGTATCTCCGAGTCCAACATGGAGTACGTCTATCTGTCTGGCTTCGTTGCTGTAGGTCATAGAGGCTACTAACTGAGCGCTGTCCTATGATTAGGTCCATTGCGCTGGAGATGGAGAAAATCTACAGAGGAAATGGCCGCGCACTTGTGAACGAAATCTTGTTGGAGAAGCTCCTTCAAACCACCTGCCACCCTCGACAAGTGATGGCTCCGCTTATCAAAGTTGTCGGTGCGCTGGTGGCAGCTCTGTATCACAGTATTGGCAGCGAAGTCGGAGGGTTCTTCGTCGAGAAGTTGGTGCGCAAGCTCATGGATAGTGTGGAGGAGGAGAAGAAGCAGCTCAGCGAGTCGACAGACACATCGCACGATGACGACGACGACGCTGGCCGAACGTCCAAAGTGCCAGTGAACTTGATGCTGTTCGTGATGATGCTGTACAACTTCGGCGTCGTGCACTGTACGCTCGTGTACGATCTCTTCCGCTCGTTCGTGGACAGTTTCTCGTCCACTGACATTGAGCTCATCCACCAGCTCCTAAAGATTGGAGGCGCTCAGCTCCGTTCGGATGATGCCGATGCCTTGCGTCAGATGGTTGCAGCAGTACAACAGAAAGTGGGGGAGGCCCAGCATGCAAACGGCAGACAGCAACCCGAAGAGCGCGTTCGCTTCATTCTGGACCTCATTTACGACTTGAAGAAGTCGTCCAAGCACGGCAAAGGAGGAAAGAGTGGCGCAGGTGGAGGTGCCTTAGACGTATCGTCGTTGAAGAAGTGGCTGGGTCGGGTGAAGACGCGATGTGGGAACGCCAACAATCCGCTGCGTGTGTCGCTGCATGAGCTGCTCAACGCCGACGAAGACGGTCGTTGGTGGATCGTCGGAGGCACGTGGGTCGGCTACCAGCAACAGAAATCGAGTACTGACACAGCAAACGACGAGGCCGCAACTGAATCTGCACGGGAGAACGACAGACTCTTGAAACTCGCAGAGAAACAACACATGAACACAGACGTCCGCAAGAAAATCTTTGTGGCTCTCATGGGAGCCACCGACTGCTTTGACGCCTATGAGCGATTACTACAGCTGCACTTAAAGGAGAAACAGGAGCGTGAGATTGTGCGCGTGTTGCTGCACTGCTGCGGCCAAGAGAACAAGTTCAACAAATACTACTTGGTGCTGGCCGAGAAGCTGTGCGAGATGGATCCGCGATACAAATTCACGTTCCAGCTCGCGTTCTGGGATATTTTCAAGCAGATGGAGTCGCTCAAGCCTCGAAGACTGTACAACCAGGCGCAGATGTTGGCCGGGCTTGTGCTTAGCAGCAGCTTGTCGCTGTCCTGTCTGAAGGTTATTGACTTTACGCAGCTGGAGGAGAAGAGTATTTTGTTCCTGCGTGTGTTGACGGAGGAAATCCTCAAGGTGGAGAGCGAGCTGGAGATGGCGCAGGTGTTCCAGCGCTTGCTGCAGACAAAGAAGGCGCAGCTGACAATTGACGGCCTTGCGGTCTTCTTCCACCAACACTTGACGAGCTTCCGTAGCGAGCCGGACCCGAAGATAAGATCGTTGCTGAATAAGCGAGTCAAGAGTGTAAAGAGCCTGCTGGACCAGCTCGCCAAGTCTGCTGCATCCGCCGAAAAGGAAGCTAGCTTTATGTAGTTAGGAGGCAGCCCTGCATTCAATAGACCGTCAAGTTCTCTAGCATTGTCTACCGGTACTAGTGTCTCTCGATGTGGCAACAACCAGCAACACAGGTTCGCCGGGGATCCATTACTCACGATGATCAAGTATGTGTGGCTGCAACACGCAACAATGATGAAACGAAACCGTGGAATTTGCCAATAATTTTGTGGATGCAGTGCAACACACATAATTGATGCAAAAATCCAATGGAGTGGTGCGGAAAAGCTGCAATTGCTCCTCACTACGTTGCTCTCAGCGAACTGAAAAGAAGAGCACCAACCCGTACACGTAGATTACCTCGTAGCAAAGTTTCTTCCTCGTACGCTTCCTCTACTCCTCCTCAATCTTCTTGATAAACTTGGCCGGGTTGCCAGCATACACGCACATAGGAGGCACATTCTTGGTCACGACACTGCCAGCTCCAATCACAGCTCCACGGCCGATCGTAACTCCAGGCACAACCACCACGTTGCCACCGATCCAAACGTCGTCTTCAATAACGATCGGCTTACCTAGTTCGTACCCTGAAGATCGTGCCTTCGGTCCCAGCGGGTGAGTGGCGGTGTAGAGCTGCACGTTGGGAGCGAACATGACTCGGTTGCCGATCGTGATCTCACACACATCGAGCAGGACGCAGTTGAAGTTCATGTACACGTTATCTCCCAATCGGATGTTGGAGCCGTAGTCGCAGCGGAAGGGCATCTCGATAAAGCATTCTTGACCCTTGGAGCCAAGCATCTTGGTGAGGATCTCCTGGGCTTCCGGGGTCTCGGCGCCTTCGAACTCGTTGTACTTCTTGACCAGCTTGCGGGTCTCCTGTCGCTCCTTGAAAAGATCCGGGTCCATGGAGAAGTAGAGCTCACCACGCAGCATCTTGGCTTTCTCGGTCTCCACTTTTCCGTTCTTGGTTGCCATTGTTGCTTGCGATTTCGTCGTCGATTGCGTTTTGCAGAGAGAAATGAGAAATGAGATCTGTGGCCAACGAGCTCACCTTCACTTCGATGATAAGCTGCACAAATCACTGGTTTTAATTTTGAACAGCCTGTCCTCTTTTGATCGCGTGGTCTAGATTAAGCGCACGACACCCACAATCTGCTTCTGCTTGACACGTGGCAGTCCAACAACTTGCGCCAACGAACTGTGTGGCGACTTGCCAACCCAGGCTGGCAACTCTCAGGTAATTTCTCTAACCGGTAGCCAAAACAAGGTGAGCAAAGACGATTTAGCTTAAAGCATAAAATAGAATTCCTTGACACAGATCTAATCTCAAATTTACTGGGAATCAGCTTTTTTGGTTCTGCTTCAGTTTTAAATTTAAAATAAGGAATGTCTTTAAAAGTAGTATCAGATTTTTAAAATGCTGAAAACAGTAGTTTCTGCATGCTTATCTTTTTGAAAAGATTATTTTTCTCTGAAAAAACAGAAGCACATAAACTCACATAATACAATATTTTGATTTTAAAAATAATACCTATTTTAGCATTTATAATTTGCTAAGCCTTTAAACTATAAACAGAGAAATATACATGTAAAACATAGCTAAACTACCGACGAACCCCGGTACATTCAACGCATTTTGCTGCTCCGACATAAAGGACCGTTATTCAATGGGCGCCTGCCAATTATCACTTAAACGACCGACTTATCTGCAGCAGATAAGTCGAGGCATATACGCGCATACCCGGCCCGGAGGCGTAAATATTGTGTCAATAGATTCCCCTACCCCGCGAGTTATGTCGTGCAGCCATCTTAACTTTTAATCTTGAATTTTTTTTATTTTAAGATTACAATCACTCCTGTATATGTCGCATGCACTCATTGGACTTAGCTTGAAGCATATATCTTCCGCCGCGCCAAAACCCCAATCACTTTAAATTTTTCGTCCGAAGGGCGAAGACAGCGACAGCTTCGAGGTTCGTTGTGTATGTTTCAACTCTAGTGCTCGTTTGTAATTAATTGAAACTGTTTTGTTCAGACGCATGGTAAACCCGCTGTACTCGGCCGTCCACAAAAAACGTCTGTGGATTGATGACGTCTCCAGCGATGAGAACACGCCGCCCAACGCTACGTCGATCCCCTATGAGGACTCAAGCTTCTCATGCAGCTACACCGGGACTGTGACATCATTGAGGAGCCCTCCAGAGCCAAGAAATCCCAGGAAAAGCCCTCCAAGCGAGACGTCGACGGAGCCACCGACTTCTCCGGTGCGATTCGCACCTCGTAGCCCGACAACATCGTCTCCGGTGCTCTTGGAGACGGCACCACGGTCGCCTCTCCGCTCAAGCGCGAACAAGTCACTGAAGGCCAAGCGGGGTGGACGGGGTATACGTCGAGAAGCTGTCGCGCCTTACTCGAGGGCGCATTCGAAACGGCGTGCGGAGTCCAGTGGCGCCAAGCTGTGTGCTACCACTGCGTCGGAGAGACTACACTCGATGCTGAAGACCGCTCGGCCTGACGACGTGTTCGTGCCAGCACGATGGCCGGGAAGTGTCGCTCACCTCCGCGAGCAGTTCAACCCCTTGGCCACCGTCTTTCCGGCGGATCCACATTACGGA
>NW_003303696.1:629885-640765 GCF_000142945.1 Phytophthora infestans T30-4 | reverse complement strand
CTCTGTGGCATGGATCAATTGACCACCGAGCGGCGTAACCTTGGAAAGGCATTTGTATGTGTTGGTCCTTTATGCTGCATGCACTGGCACTGTAGCAACGACGACGAGCCCCTGACAGCGGAGAGCGAAGGAAGCGGCGCGGAGGATGCTGAGGATATAGGTATCTATTTGATGGACCACGAGGTATTTTTGCTCGCTATTGTCTGTCAACTGCTTTGGCATCTTTTACGAAACGACGGCGCCCAGACCAACTATCTGTACGACGAAACGGCCAGTGGCAAAGGAAGTGACCAGATTAACTCTATTTTGGAGCATTTTCTGAGGACGAAAGTACTTGCGAAAGGCAAGACCCGCCTGACTGTCTACGCAGACAACTGCTCGGGCCAAAACAAGAACAACGATGTCATAAAGTTCTTGTTGGCGCAGGTAGACATGGGACTGCTGAATCACGTCGACTACAAGTTCTTTGTAAAGAGCCATTAAAAAAACTCGTGCGACCGCGGGTTCGGCCACATCAGAAAGCATATCGCCAATATCGATTGCTGGACGGTGCCGCATGTAGTAGACGCGGTGAAGGCAGCTGCGTCAAACTCCGCGACGGTTCACATCCCACGTGGAAGCGAGCAGTTCAAGACGTACAAAGAGGTGTTGACGGAGTTATACAAGCGACTGGATGGAATACAACAATTCCAAATATCATCTATGGACTCGTCCGAGTTGGGGGTGGTTTCTTGCCAAAAAGGACCTGATGACGATATTGTAAAAAGAAGAATTTGCGGCGGAAGGTTGACGGCGTGCTTACTACAAAGGAGAAGATGACTACGACGATGCAAGAATACGTGGACGTGCTGAATCCACCACCTCCGAACGTAGAGAAACGCGAAACGATGTACTACAGCATCAGACCGTACGTGCCACATGAATTTCAAGACGACTAGCTGTATGCCAAGCCGAGTGAGCAGGAAGTACTTGATGCGAAAGCGGCGAAGCAGGCGCGTCAGGCTCACCGTGCAGCCATGGCTATGACTGCTAAAGGCAATTAAGACCGTCGTGGGCGAGAAGTAGGCAGCGATGCCCTCAACAGTCAAGCCAAGCAGCAACGTGAGGACGCGTTACGTTCAATAAAGTGGTTTCCAGTCACTCACGAGTTTGAGGAGGGTGTCGAAGCGTACTCTGGTCTGAATATGGAAGAGGCACGACCGGTCGCTGAGCTACTAAACGTTTGTCACTCTCCACTACTTACATTCTTTTACTTTATGCCCAAGTCGCTATGGGCCAAGATAGCTGCAGAGACGAATCGGTATGGTCTTTAGCAAGTCACCAGACGTGCAGAAAGAATTCATGCAAAGCAACACGATCGGAGAAAGGAGACGGTTAAGCAGATTAGTCGGCGTTTGAAGGCAAAGCCGGGATACGAGACGCACGAGATCTTACACATGATAGGTCTCCTGATTGCGCGCATGCTCTGCCCGCAAAAGCGACGTTTTGCCGCTCACTGGTCGATGGTGGAGGACGGGGCCGTTCCTGCAGGTAATTTTGGAAGGTTCATGGGCCGTAATCGATGTCAAGACATGTTGCGTGACTTGCACTTTGTGGACAACGAGGCGGAGCGTACGCGAGACAGGCTCTGGAAGTTGCGAATGGTAGTCGAGACAATGCAGAATCGTTTCTTGATTGCGTGGACCCTCCCGGCAGTGTTCGCTTTTGACGAGGGTGTTCTGCCTTCTACTTCTAAAAGAAACACGACTAGAATGTTCATTCCCGATAAGCCTCATCGGTATGGCTCGAAAATGTTTATGGTGTGTGATTCAAGGACCGCGTACTGTCAGAGATTTGGTTTTTTCTTCTTACGTCGTCAGTTATGACATTAGATTGGTTTCTCACCAATTATGTCGTATGTTACTAGATTGGAGCTGTATGCGGGCAAAAGAAGAGATGGAGAGCATTCAACATTTGACCATAAGACCGGTGCGGCTGCAGTCGCTAGAAATTTGAAGACAGTGCTTGGCCCCAACACCCGGCTCCCATGGCACGCAGTAGTTATCGACCGCTTCTATTCGTCAATTCTACTTGCTATCGAGCTACTGGGCATGCAGGTGTACGTGATAGGCACGATAATGACCAACCGGCTTGGATATGATGCAAATGTCACAGGGAAACGCAAGTCACGTCCAGCAAGCGCTCCCCGAGGCATGTTCACGTTCTCTCGTTCTGTCGCCATTCCAAATATGGTTGCATTTCACTGGTGGGACCTGAAACCTGTGCATTACCTGTGCACAGGCTCGGCAATGACAGAGACGACTATTACACGAAACATCAAGCGCGTTGGTACAATTACCGTGCCCTGCCCGGCGGCTGTAACCGACTATCAACGTTGGATGGGCGGAGTTGATGTCCATGATCAACTCCGCCTACAGAAGTACTCTTTGCAGAAGTTTACGAAGTTCAAGAAAACTACAAAAGCCTTTTTTAGGCTTCGTGGATTTGGCACTTGTAAATGCGTTTATTTCGCACAAAGAGGCTGCACGTATCGCTGGAACGCCGGTGATGAAGCGAGGAGAATGGTTCGGAGTCCTGCAAGGCCAATTACTGAGCTGAAAGTGGAGGACTTCGCTGGTATTGTTGCAGCACCGACACCTAGCAGCCAGAAGCGGAAGCGCCCCCAACTACGTCTGACACATGCTGTCGAACAGGCCGATGACTGGTTGACCGTTACGGGCATTCAGAAGCGTCGCCAGCAATCTTGCAAGGTGTGTGCCCTGTTGCGCACGAATCGAAAGAAGAAGTCGTTTGCTACAACTTACTTTTGCGAACGCTGTTGTATTGACGATGCAAAGTGCTGGCTGTGCAGCAAGATACGACGTCAGTACAAGGGTGTAGCTAAAACGTGCTTTGAGATCTGGCACGACGACTTCGACTGCGGCCAAAACATTCCTGCAACACTGGGAAAGAGAGTTGTCTTGCGACGCCCGGGGAAGAAGGCAGGTGTGCACAAGAAGACCCGTCGAGAGTTGCGACTTCGTGAAGATGAGGAAGACGGCGGTGATGAACATGAGAGTGAACAAGAGTAGGCTTGCCAGCGTGACATCAAAAGAGTGTGGGCGCTTGTCATGTCGTAATACACATTTCCTTGAGCATCTGTACTTTTTGTTCTGTCTATTCTGAATGGCGTTACCGCAACCATAAGTTTCCCCATTTACAATCTGACGACGACATATATAGCAACCTTGTCACTAAAGCAACACTTCCAGCAACCTGGCCAAACCAGAAGCAACCTTAGCAAAACGAAATTTATTATAAATTACATGTCGTCAGTTACCTGTGGACCACAAAATGACAACTATCCGTTCAATTGTCTAAATTTAGATATATGAGCTAAGTTCGCATGAGCTCCATTTCTTTCTGACATCTAGCGCAGATTTGCTATGAAGGAGGCAGCACTGGCGCGGCAGTTGGTAAGCGCACGTCTTGAGGAGCTTGCGGCATTGAAGGAGAAGTTGGAGCAAATCAGCACGGGTCTGGAGATGATCATGAAGGCTCAACTAGAGGTCGAAGCCCTTATCGAAGAGAGGGAGGAGCACGGGTACGAATTATCTAAGACTGTTAAAGATGAAGACGTGACCCTATCTCGCATGGAGACGCTATCGTTTGGAATGTTGCTGGAGCTCCTGGTGAACAAGCTGAGTAATGATAAGTAGGTATCAAGAGTGCTGCTGGAGCTTGTAATGAACAAGCTGAATAATGATAAGAAGATATCAAGACCTACCAAAATCGTGTTGAAGTGTTATCAGCTTGGCCTACTTTATCTGAGTTGATCCTGTAACTGCTGCTGGACATGGTTCACCCTATTTAGTTCGTACTCGGATGACGAGCGTTCGTGCGAATGACATATCATCATCCACAGCATTTTTAGGCGCATTATACTGACGTCTTCTTTGGATACTTGGCTCTGCTGAAGCTGCATACTCCCCGCTAGGTAGCTATACGCTTGGGCAACAACTAGTACTCCGCAGCTTACGTGGTCAGGCTGTTGTGGTGTTTCAATCCACAATTCCGGTTCTATCGTTAGTTTATATCCCAATGCAGAGTGGGCATGCCACCGCTTCACAAAGTCGACAAGGCCTTCTTTCCGCTCGTCATTCATCGTACTTCCTTGCCATACCTCAACAATTTCACCACGATATTCTTCGTCGATAAGAGGCTCATACATCATTGGTCGTACACGTGTTCTGTTGTCTGCATCGTCATGGTCGATTCGGACCATAATCAGACCCCAGTGACTTGCATTTAAATTCACTGGATGGACAATGAACCTGGTATCTTGGATAGATGTCTTGGGTATTTTGGTACAACCAAAATCCACCACTAGGGTCGACAGCAATAGTGACTGTCCGTTTGATTTGACAATAGCTTCCAGACAAAAATCAAGTGCACTGTCGTTCAACCAGCCTCGACAGAGATTTCCCACAATGTTTTCGAAGCCAACAAAAACGGAACTGGACCTTGTCACAAATTGAGTGCGCAATCTACTTGATGTAAACTTTGAAATAGCCTCATTGGCTAGGACTTGGTGCCGACTCCGGGCAGCGGCATCTGATAGACCTGCAGTCTTCGTTTCAACAGCGAAAAGCTCCAATCCAGACCCGACGCGTCTCCAGTCTTGTTGGAGCCATTTCCTGTCTTCAATCCAAGATCTACACTTGGCCTTAACATCGTAGAATGTCGTCAAGGCACCCACGTATTCACTGCATAAAAAGTGAACACAACGTTAGTGTACCATATTAAAGCAACCCTGCAGCATTCATATTTGATACAGCGACCATTCAGCAACCTTACGGGCTACAGCAACCCTATAAGCAACCGTGACGTCGGTGTGGACTCACCCGCTGAATTTCCAGATCTTTGGATCAATATTGACAACGACATCGTTGACAAATCCTTGCTTCTTCTGCTCCTTGTCCAGTTTGTCAGGGGCGTTACCATTTTTCGCTGTTGTTACCGTCACGGCTTGCATTGACCGAGCAAGATCCGAAGGGATCACAAAATTGTGCATGACATCAGATGGGCGCACGACTTCCCAACGACACTCCATAGTTCGACACCGCAGGTACGGATCCTCCAGCTGAACGGGGTATTTTTCCATCATCACTAGAACTTCCTTTAGATTTGAAGTATACCTAGCCCACGCCACCAGTTCTTTAAGTAAAACTGTTAAGTGACTCGGGTAGGTATGAACTGCTAGTCGATTGGCCCCTCGAGCAAGCTTCAACTGTTTCAATTGAGTTCTCCCTTTGCCTCGTCGCACTGGTTTAGGCACACTGATAATGTCCACTTGTCGCTCTTGCACTTTTGTTTAGGATTCAGTGCGGGAGCACCGGTCGCTACAGTACCGCTTGCCTCAGCCGAACGTACAGTATCGTCTCGTCTTTCGTAATTCTCCGGAATGTGCTTGTTATCAGAGAGATCTTCGGTTTCATTTTCAAACATCTTCATTATGTCGATTGCCTCAATAGCTTCGGTAGGATCGATTCCACTGAAAACGTCACTCTCATTCTCCCAGTCAGTAGCGTGATCAGTGTCATGGGCAGTGTTCACCTTAGTCGTCCCGCCTTTCAGTCCCTCGTCAATTGTGTCTTTCCACGCACTTAGTTCTTGGTAAAACGCGGAACTTGACATGTTCGACAAATGCTCGAGGAGAGGTTCCATCATAGCCTTAGCGTAAGTATATTTCTCAGCCGATGAGAGGACAACATGTTTTGCGCGTTTATTGCGACGAAGTCGAACGTACACCACCTGTTTGACTGGAGAAGAACCACCCTTCTGGTGTTGATAGGGCAACCCTTCCGGCAACCCTTCCGGCAACCCTTCCGGCAACCCTTCCAGCGACCCTTTCGGCGACTTTAGCTTGGACATCTGCACAATTGGCTCCAGCAAGGCTGCCGCGGAGGCTAACTCCTCTTGTATATCCAGCGCAGACGTCATACTCCATCGCTCTTTAACTGCAGCGGCGGGAAGTGCCTCCAGTTCATGCTCTGTAGAGGCCAACCGCATCAGATGCCGGCAAGGCAGATTATGACTCGAGTAAAATAGGCATGAGTACGTCCATTTTACGCTGTCACAGTTGTGTGTTTCGTTGTAGCAGTGAACTTTCCATCGCGAAACACTAGACGTAATTCGTTCGCATTTGGCGTTGGCCATGAGAGTCACGAAACGCTCCCACTCTCTTGTCACTTTCAGTAACAAACCAGAAGAAAGTCTTGTAGCAACACCTCTCAAAAAGGGGGTGACAGATTTCGGCAAGCGTGTGGACGAGCAATGCTGCCTAACAGTACGGATGATTTGATGCGCCACAGTGACTTGATGCTGAAGTAGTCCCGCGATTGTCTTGTCGATCCGCGTTTTGTGTCCCAGAAGCATTTTTACTTGATTCCAATTCGATTCCACACGGTTTGTAGTAGTATTGCCGGCTGTAAAAAAATTGCCACGAGAAAAGTTGGACCACATATCTCGGCACGAGTGCCAGTTCTTCTCGAAATAGGCGAAAATGGTTATGCCTTTGTTGTCGTCACAGTACCGCTTCAACGCCTCGTATCGCGAGTCGTAATCAGTCTCCGAATTGCTATGAACATACAAGTAAGTCAGGTTGTTATATATAAAAAGCAGTATGTGGCGTACCTATACAACAGTCTACACATCAGCATAATGAGGTTATCTCGTTGAGATACCGTCAACCGAAAACTAGATCTCCGCATCACCTTCTTCCAATATGTTATTGCGTGAAACTGGCACAGCAAAATTTTTGCGTCTGGAAATGTATCTTTGAGTACACGCCATTCCACAAAATCCTTGTCGATCACAACTGATGTGATACCCCTCCACCCTGGATTTTTATCCTTAAATATTTTAGGATCGTTGAAATGGTCACGGCCTGTTCATCCAGACAGATGAAGTCAAAAACTGGAAACCCCCTACCAGTAGCAGTAGTGACCACAAGACTGCCTGTACACACAAAACGATGTTTCTCGTTAGAAACTGAAGCTGCTCCAGGGTTGCCCTACTGGTGTTGCTGTAGGGTTGCCCAAAGGTCGCTGTAATACTACGTACCCAAGTGATAGCCCAGATTATTGGTGCCGTGTGTGAAATCCATAGCAAGTGTCTCGCCCCATAACTCGAATATTCGCTTCTGTAGCTTCGTTTGCATCACTATTCCGCATGTGACATCCATCTGGTCTTGGATGACAAGTACGTCACTTCCGTCTAGCTGGTTCAACGCGTGAAGCATGTTTTTCAAACGATCCTCCGCTGAATCCCGCCCAATAATATTGCGCAAGAGGTTGCGAGTTTGCTGAGGGGTGATTCTACATCCTATACGCGGAAAAATAATTTTAATTGATATTATGCCAGGAAATAGACCTTAAAAATTATGGATTCTTACCAATACGGTCGCTCAGATAATTCGAAATTTGCGTGGAAGACGTTCGGGCGTCCGCAAGGGTCTTCACATCCTCAAGGTCTTGCTCGTCAATTGGAATCGTTTTACTTGTCAAATACAAAGCAGCTTCAACACGAGTAGTTACATGGGAGTGTGTATGATTCTGCAAGAAAGGCAGCTGTCAGTTGTTTTAAGTAAAGTATAAAACGAAATTATATAGAGCAACTCACCTCATTTCTGATGACAATTTGAAATGTTCCGTCATCCATAAGCATCACGGTGGGTGTGAAGCGCGCCAAGCACCCACAGAACCGTGGTTTGCGTGTGCGCTGCCCAGTAGATCGAGAATGCTGAGAAACGCCATGAGTGCACCGAAAAACCCTATGGTGCCAGCCGAAAGTTAAAGGTATCTCGTCTGTGTGACTCCTACAAATTAAGGTTAGGCGACCATTAGATAAATTACATAGCATAAAAAAAACATAATACACACCGGTTATACGTTTCAGCCGACTCAGAACTGCGAACTCGAAAGTGCAGGTTGTTTGATTTTGTGTAGGACGCTAGTAAAGTGTCGAATTTACCCCATGTCTTGATTGTCACTTTTGGAAAGGGAGCAACGACGTTTTCAATCGTCTGGCCCTGCTCCGACATAGACGCAAGCTCAGCAAGATGATTGCTACTCCGTTTTCGTGGCGTGTATCCATCACGGTCGCCGTCGCTACTGCCAATACTTTCTGCTTGTCCGACACATTCCGCAATAGATGGAGCGGAAGCTGCATTATCCTGGGAGGCACGTGACCGTTTTGTACCTTTGGCTTTTATTGGGTTGCTACCTGCAAAGATGCGTACAATACATTTTATATGACAATATTTAGATATATCATTACCACTGACGACCGATATATCATTACCATTGACGACAGAATAGATCCAATGAGCGCACCCTTATTTTCCTCTTCCTCCTTTTTGTTCACTTCTACCAGTTTGTTCTCCTCTCCAGATACATCTTCATCCTTATGTCCAGTATTCTCTCCACACTTCACACCTGTTAGTATGTCACATATATATACATATAGTTATGATAAGTAGCAATAATTTAAGGTCAACTTGCACAGCTTACCCCGTTCTAGGCTCTGGATGTCGACATCGATATCTTCATCATCAGGTTTGTAATCTTCATCGCTGGAATGGTCCTTCTCTATACCCAGTGTAAGTTGAGCGTAGTGTGGTCGTGAGCTGTTAGTTGACTTGCTACACAAACGTCGCCCTTCGACATACAAACAGATCCATTTTACTATATAGCGTAGTATAGCTTCTTTCTTCTGTTATTAAAATGCGTACCGGACATGACGCCTGATGTCGCGTTTCTCGTGGGTGACTGGAGAGTCCCTGAAGCCGTCGTGAACTTCCTCCGTCCTTCTCCCGCTGCGCCACTCTGCGTGCGCTGTCGAAATGGGAGGCTATGAATGAAGCGTACTTAAAATGACTTTTACTGTAATTGCGTACTTATACAAACAAAACGAACTTACGAGTTTCTGATTGTAATTTTCAGCGGAAATTTTTAAATTCGTCTAAAGCAACCATAAGCTACAAAAGCAATCTTACATGTCTCACAGTTAAGGTTGCGGTAACCACTCCGGTCTATTCTACTGATCTGGATTCATAAAACAGCTCTATGCACCACTTTTTTCCCGATATGTAGCAGATCTTCCCGCTGTACTTTCTAATGTGGGACAACTTACGACATACAGTGTTTTCTGCTAGCTACTAAGTAGTATAACTTACGACTTCTGAGAGAGCAACCTGTCAAAAACTTATACACCTATACGCACGTCGAACATATGCCACATACAAACAAGTAGTGACATGGACATGTCGTAAGTTACGACATTATTTATCTCGTTTTCGATACACTTCGCCGGGAACCAAGGGGTTCAATAAATGAAATCACCCCCCCCCCGCACCAATTATTTTGCATTTACATTTTGATTTCTGCACACCCTTAGTTTAGCTAGATTTAAAGGAATTAACTGTAAGTCTAGTCTGTTATCTAAAACTTCGCAGAGTTCTACAAGTGTGCATGTACTGTAGACGCCCACGATGTTCTATTAGCACAAAACATAGTTTGCTGCTGTAAATTGTGCCCACCAACTGTAAACTTCCTCGACAATTGTGATTAACCAGTTTACGAGGTCTGTAGATTTGCCTACAGTGAGATTGTGGACTTCACATAGGCAGCCTAACCGCGGAAGCTCCAATGTTCTCTCTGAAAGTTGCGCATGTGTACATGTGCAAACAACTTACAATGAACGATCATATCAAATAGAATCTTGACCTCAACAGATCATCATTTTTCGACGTAGGTCGGACGTTCACTACCACCAGCAGCTCTACTCCATCTCGATCTTCTTGATGAACTTCGCCGGGTTGCCAGCATACACGCACATAGGAGGCACGTTCTTGGTCACGACACTGCCAGCTCCAATCACAGCCCCACGGCCGATCGTTACTCCAGGCACAACCACCACGCTGCCTCCGATCCAAACATCATCTCCAATTGTGATTGGCTTGGTCCGCTCGTACCCAGTAGCTCGTATCTTCGGTTCCAACGGGTGTGTAGCCGTGTAAAGCTGCACGTTAGGAGCAAGCATAACCCGGCTGCCAATTGTGATCTCACCTTCATCGAGAAGGATACAGTTGGAGTTCATATACACATTGTCCCCCAGTCGCGTGTTTGATCCACAGTCGCAGCGAAACGGCATCTCGATGACACAGTCGCGACCTTTGGCGCCTAACATCTTGGTGAGAATCTCCTGGGCCTCGGAGCTCTCAGCGCTGTCGAGCTTGTTGTACTTGTTGATCAACTTGCGGGTCTCTTGTCGCTCCTTGAGTAGACCCGGATGCATGGGGTTGTAAAGCTCACCGCGTAGCATCTTCTCTCTCTCAGTCTCCAACGTACTTAGCGTACCCGTTGAATTAACGGAACAGCAACAAACACATGCTGACCATCGTGGACTATGCGTCGAGTTTTAATCGCGTGTATTTGCTGCAGACAAAAGGTGAAGCTGCCAAGAAACTTATGGAATTTATAACCGAGTTCGAACGACAGCGAAATCAACATGTAAAAGTTATCAGGTCTGACGGCGGTGGAGAATTCCCTGAGCCATGAAACCAGGGCGTTTTGCAAGCGAGACGGCCTCAAAACGCAGTTAACGCTACCCTGAACGTTCGGGCATCAATTGCCAAAGTCGTACGGACGCACAGGGACGGCTCATGAAACTCCGAACGTGCGAAGGCTGGAGCTGGAAATTCTGCTAGACCGTTTATTGGGGAAACGCAGGCAAAAACACAGTTGGACTGGGACAGACAACATTCGTCTCCTAAAAAGCCGCAGCCCATCAAGGGGACTTTGCCGAAAAAAAGCGGGTAGCCGACCGGCATAAACGAG
>NW_003303696.1:605860-629785 GCF_000142945.1 Phytophthora infestans T30-4 | reverse complement strand
CTCTCAGGTACACTTTTAGATCGGCCCACCTGAGTTCTTCATCTTGTGCCTTCGCGATTCGTCGTCTCCGCTCAGTCTGTACTGTCACTGGATCAATGTCGTTGGTATTCTGAGCTGTCTGGGCTGACTCCATTTGCGACCCTGTTTTGACACTCGGGGTCGTGTGGTGAGTCCGCCGAGTCGACGCCCTGCTGACTTGTTCGAATTCATCTCCACTGCTTTCAAACGCGGATTCTCCAAGATTTGTTGATATGGTCCTTCGGCTCAATCTTCTTAATGAACTTGGCAGGGTTACCAGCATACACGGAGAACGCGTAAAAATTAACTTAAATTCCAGATTCGCACACCAAAACTGCGTCACCACAAATAAAGCGTGCGACCACATCACACTATGGAGACTACACATATAGAATGGATTGCCTGTGCACGCCGCTTTTTTCTGATTCCTCGCACAGACAGGGGTTGGGATGGTGTTTACAGCCAACCATCGCCGCACTTCAGAATCGAGAAAGGAGATCACCCAGCAAAGACTCGGCCGGCCGACGCGACTTGCAATGCCGAAGCGTATCGCCTGGCAGGACGTGGCGCTCAACGCTACCGGTATCGAAGCTGACAGAGTGCTGACTGCCTTTAAGACCTACGAGGTCTCGAAGAGCAATTTGTACGCATGTACGGTTTGCCTCGACGATGCCCCACACAAGATGAGGTACAGGATGCTTCAGTGCTCGTCAACAGCGTGCAAGGCGGCCGTTTCCTCGGGTGTACACGCTTGTTCTTGGCTCGGCAAAACCCTCTCTTGCCAGGTTAGCGACGCAGTGTCAATATTCGAGGTGGGGGAGCACGCCACAGCGGTAAACTCCCCCAAGAAGAAGAAACTGACGGAGCTGCAGAAGATCTACTGCCGTGAGCTCACGGCACAGCATCTGCGGCCTGTCCGTATACGCAATGCGATGGCACGGAAGTTTGGAGCGGTGCTTCAGGACTTGCCAAGCTTGGGCACCGTCCAGAACTTCGTCAACTACTACTCCAGGAAGAACTTGTCGCGGAATGACATAGTGGACGATTTGAGGACCTACGCGAGGGCGTACACCGGACGAGAGGCCATGTCCCAGACCTTCACATTCGCCTGGAATATGGATGAGCAAGGCAAGCCAGTGGTCGGAAACGCATCGGAAGAACGGCCGTTCGTTATTGGTTTAACGACCAAGACCCTAATGCTTCGGCTAATGCGGCCGCCGGACAACTACATACTTCATGTGGACGCGACGTACAAGTTAAACTATCGCGGATATCCGGTACTAGTGGTCGGCATCTCCGATAGGTCGCGTAGGTTTCATCTGGTGGCGCTGTACATTGTATCAGGTGAAACACAAGAAATTATACAACCGATGCTCATGGCGCTAAGGCGTCTGTACTGCTGGCTCACCGGTCGCGATCTAGTTGTTCGCTACGCGATGGCCGACGCAGACAAGGCCCAGTATAACGCTTTAAACGTCGTTTTTGGAGACAACCCTCAGTTCCAGAGCCTCATGTGCTTCTCTCACGTGATGGAGAAGGTCTACAAGGCGATCAAGCAGTTTCCCTCGTTTGTATCGTCTAATATTACCCACGACCTGTACGACCTACACTTCACCAGAACACATCTAGACTTTACGAGAATGCGGGACGCTCTGCTAAGGAAGTGGATGAACGTCCCAATGTTGGTGAACTTCGCTCAATATATGAGTGGCCAATGGTTGAGTGGCCACTTCAGTGGCTGGCAGTTATACTCAACACTCAGTGGCTTTGCATCAACCAACAACCCGGTCGAAACTTTCAACGCTATCCTGAAACGAGACTACACTTTACGTCGGCGTCTAAAAATGGTGCGCTATTAGCGGAGCTGGCCAATTGTTGCGAGGACCAGTCGGCCAACGAGCGCCCATTTCAAATGGAGGTGCTCCCGTCGGAAACCCTCACACGTCGCGTGCGGGAATTAGTCCGAGAGAATCTATTAGGTCTGGGTGGGGAACAACCTGGCGCTTTGGAGCCTCCTGGGTGCATTCGAGTCGCCTCCAGGCTCGCGAAACGGATTGCGGTTGCCCCTAACAACCGGTCAGAGCACGGCATCGCTGTCTCGGCTCAAATGGGACTTAACTACGCTAGAATGGAGGTGGAAGGGCAGCCCGAAGGAGGCTGGAATGTAGATTTGAATCGTCGGTGGTGTGACTGCAACTACTGCTACGCATTTGGGGTCTGCGTACACGTACTCTATGCTGTACGAACACAAGATTACATTGACGCAAGCGGACGTGAAATCCTAATCTCTCGCAACATGCAGAAGAGCAGTGGCGCAGCGGCCTCCAAGAACTCAGGGCAGCGAGGAGGACGACCAACGACGGTTGGGCCCGCACTTACGTTCTGAGGTCTAACACCTCTACAAATGGAGCTGGTTCCTGTCTTTGGTTAGATTTCCGTATCCACACGGTAGATGAACACTGTGTATATGAGGAATCATGCATAATAAAAGTTAGTCGTTTCTCGATTTGACATTACAAAAAAATATTGGATATCTTTTTAAGAAACCTCTTTCTAAAAGATTCCTCACATAGAGTTGTTGCGTACAAAGCTGTCATTAAGGATGGTCTTTCATTTTTCATTGTAACTCTTCATTGTGAAGTCCTGGAATGTTTTGGATTATTTAGGCTATCTAAAATACCACAAATTAGCTTGAGCCTTCCTCATTCCAGCAAAAATCGCAAGCACACTTGAACCAGATTTCGTCTCCATAGTGGACGACGAGCTGCGCGCCCGCAGCGACACTCTCGATCATCCGAGCGACCACCTTCACGCTGGACCTGTTTTTCATCTCGAAAAACTTGACGTTTGAAGTACATGCGTGCTGGAAGAACCGAGCGATAGATCCACACTTTAGTGCCTCCACGTAGACAAATCTGCCTCGCTTGCTTTTCTCGTTCAGGAGCATTGTGTAGCCACTGTTTTGTTTTTTTTGCCTTTTCTGGTTGGCCCTCGTACAGAGCTTCGTACTCACAAAGCGCTCCGCTGTATTCGGCGATATTCTCGCCAGCAAATAACGCCTGCGTCGTGTACACACCCAGCCCCAACCGGTGAGTATTGTACAGCTTGAGGCCGGGGTGCGTACACGGCGCGTTACTGCACTTTGCGTCCAGTCGACAGCAGTCGGGGGTGCAGTAGATAGCCATCTTAGCATTGTTACAGGTGTCGGCGAAGCAGTCCCCGTGGCACACGCAAGCGTCTCCATCACCAATGTCATCGTAAGCCCCACAGGTACAATAGACTCGGTGATAGGCTCCACCCAGTCTGACCACGCTACCTCCTCCATTACGTACGTCTCGTACACATTTATTTGGGTGACGTTACTTGGAGGAGGGGGTTTGGGCTCCACAAACACCGGCCTGTAGCTTCGTACGGCGTTCAGCTTCGCTCTCATGCTCGGCATCCGCAACAGTTCCTTCATTTTCTTGGCTTTGACGGAGTGGGCGTGATAGATGCTTGTTCCGCTACGTGTTACAGCACATTTCTTTTGGTGTCTTTTCTTGCGTGATCTCGGCACGTGCCAAGTGCTAGCATGCTTCTTTGCCTGGTGTCGTATCTTCGACCGTTCCAAGCGCGTGGGAACGGTATTTAAATACTCAGCCACAGCAGACACGTCCAGTAGCCCAGCACCTTCCGACAAGAGAGCGTTGGGTGGTGGAGCAGTACAAAGTGCTGGAGTATCCGACTCGGATCGACCCTCGGGTTCTTCTTCTTCGCAGCGAGGATACACGATGTCTGGACCAGAACTTAATTAAAAAACCTCCTTGGCGCATGTGCTGGGACGATTGCCAAAGTCCTCACTTCCTGAGGCTTGACCAACGGTGGCTGAATCCGTGGGTTGCTGAGCGTGGGCCACCGTACGATTAAGGTGGGTGCTGGACCTCTTATTATCGTCCATAAACTGCAAGCTTGCTAAATTCATTGCTGAGGCCATTGAAATAGGCGCTACGTCTCTTCCCTCATACTCTTCCCCATCGTTGGCGCCGTTAAGAGCCACTACGTCTCTTGTAATCTCAACATCTGAAGAAATGGAGGTGTGGGGCGGGCTCGCACGTTTTGCAATGCCTAAGGCATTCAATGAGCAGGGTGTAGCATCGATCTGGTCACGTATAGCGCGGCCAATGTTCCTTTGACCAGCAAAGACTGCGTTGATGATGCCGTTCATCTTATCGCACAATAATGAGCGGTCGGATTGAGCATCGAACATCCCGGACACGAGGGAAATGGTGCGGAGCATGCGCCATTTACCATTGACACGCGTTCCATCGCTGTCGCTGACCCGCACAATCATCTGAGTGAGCTGAATTAACTCGTCTGTGGTTACTTTGCTAGGGTGTTCCAAGCCAGGGGTCGCGTCGACCCGTAGGATGACAGCCTCGCGGTACCCACGATGGTCGCCGGCGACGTACATACGCGTGTAGTAGGCGATAGTATCACCGGCATGTAGCGCGTCAGGGGGGAGCTGAGTGGAAGTGAGCCCAACCATGACGACGTGGGGCTGTGATGTGGAAGCTGCGGCGTAGAAGCTTCTACGCCCAGCGACTCGGCGGAGTTGGAGGTCTTCCTTTCCAGCAGTTAAGCCCTGGTTTCGGATGCGCACAACACGTCACATTCAGAGCACATTCACACCAACAATACAGCACTTACCTTCACGGGACATTCATTCCAGAGCAGTCGGGACGGCTACGAGTCGTACATGTAGTACGACCTCCGAGTTGGGCTCGATGGCAGAAGGGCCCGTCGAACGCCCCGACCATGTCGTTATGTGTTTCCCGTTTGATGTGTTTTTCAGATTCGAACGGATATTTACAAGGTTATCTCGCATACACGCACATTGGTGGTACATCTTTCGTGACAACACTTCCAGCACCGATTACGGCGCCGCGGCCAATGGTGACTCCAGGAACGACGACGACATTGCCACAAAGCCAGACGTCGTCTTCGATCGTGATAGGCTTGCCGATCCCAAGGCCCGAAGAGCGCACCTCCGGATCAAGCGGATGACTGGCCGTGTATAGCTGCACGTTCGGGGCCAGAAAGACTCGGTTGCCGATAGTGATCGGACACCCGTCGAGAAACACACAGTTGAAGTTCATCTGGACGTTGTCGCCGATTCGGATATTGTAGCCGTAGTCGCAACGGAAGGGCATCTCGATCAGACAGTCCTCCCCGATTGCACCTAGGAGTTGCTTCATCACAGCCTTGGCTTCAGGACTCTCCGATTGGGTCATGTCATTGAACTGCTTGGTCAGCTCACGAGCTGAGCGTCGATCCTCAGCCAATGTCGAATCAGCTGCGATAAACAGGTCACCACGAATCATCTTAGCTTTTTCGGTGTCCATGTTAGGAAAATGACGAAGCCGTGGCTTGCTATGCTGAGATTCAATACGTAAGTGAATGGAGAGAGCGAGGAAAATAACTGCGGCGTAAAAGCAGCGATGAAACGTGTCTCGAACGGAAGCCAGCCTCGCTTTTAACAAAGCCGCGACAATTTTACGTGCGAAAGGTAAATGTCTTGCTGTTTTTGAGTAACCGCAGTACACGAATACTTTCGTTCATGCACCGTACATGTATTTTAGTGTACCTCAACATTCACATAATCATCGGATCAGGTGGCGTCCAGGTTTCCCAGAGCAAAAATATTCTCAGAAATCTGATGCGTCATGTATTATCCAGTGATGGTACCAGGTTTAATTCAGGTTTCGAAATTAAAGAGAAGAATCAGGTGCAAGTAATTTCTGCGAACTGCATAAATTACTTGCACAGTTTTTTTCCAGGTAGAAACCTGGGATATTCATATGTGCGAAATATGGGTAAAAGTGGAAATGAGGGCTGGCGAGTTGTGTCGGAGCGACTCTCAGCCAACCAAACGGCAGAGGTGATAGCTTCTCAAAGAGTTAGACATCCTCAACGCATTCATGTTTTCTCTAGGTTGAACCAGGTATTGGCCATGTATTGAACTTAGTTAGCAATCCTGCGTATCCGCTGACTACCAAGAAGTTCTTCATCTTCAAAATCGAATGCAGCATCGCCCAGCGAAGCTTCAGCAATCCAGTAGCTGACACGGTACGTGGTGCGTCGCTACTTACACAAGCCCAGAACAGACGGCAAATGAACACGCCGCAGCTATCACCGTCAGTCTGCATGGGCTCTGTCAGTGAGGTAGTAGTGAACTCCTCTCCCGTAGCCTTCTCAATGATCTCGCTCGGCATTGCTTTTAAAACCTTCAGATTCTTTTTGCCACCCATGCTGTCATATGTATTGACTTGTTTAGCAGCTTTATCAGCCACTAAGCATCCCCAGTGAACACCCCCAACGATTACGGATAACAACACGTACGGATGCAAGGCGACGCCCTCAGCAATGTGCTCTAGCGTTTTTGCAGGAAGCGAGCCCATTTTGCTTGAGTTCTGAGGAAGCGTAATCGCTACGTTCTTCTTGTAGCGTCTCAAATACACTGCAAAAGCTGTCGTTGCGTTGTCATTCAGCCAAGCCGATCCTCGAAAACAGAAAATATCCGAATAAGCCAGATCAAACCCGAATTTATGCAGCTGAGTATAAGGCCAAGCCTCCAAAAGTTGGAGGGGCACGATCTTTGCTGGAACAGGGTCTTCTCTAGCAGTTTTGACTTCACTATTAATCCATGCACAACATTGAACAGCGTCCCGGCAGGTGGACTGCATGTTCCAGATCCATTTCATTGCTCCCAGTTGAGCTCTTGTGAACTGTCTAGCCTTTTCAATAGTAGCCGCATAGCAGACTCGACCATCTTCTCTCTCCCCATCGCTATCAAGCTCAATTCGCTCTTCTTTAGCCAACCCCCATTTAGTTGCCCCAATGCGTCCTCAATAATAAACTCTGCCAGGCGAAACCGAGCTCTATCGGGAGCGAAACCATCATCCTCACGCCATTCTACCACCTTTCCGTTGCCCTTGCTCTTGACTTGGAAGGTAGCAAAGAACGATCTCATTTCACGTACGCCGGGCTTAGCGGTTTGTAGCGTTGAGACGACGTCACAGACATTACTATCCCTCAGAAGAGCGCGGAGCTTCATCTCGTTGTTGTACGCTTTGAGCGCAACCTTCGCCTTTTTCTTCTATTCGGCACGGTTCAGCTGTGGCCTACCGACACGTCTAACACCTCCTGACAACTTGATCTTACGCCCATGATCTTTAGTGCCATTTCCATTACCACACACACAGCTTCAGTTTCTACTGGGGCTGGGGTTTCAAAGGCCGGTTTATTCGCTGTGGAGTTTGTATGTTGTGTAGGTTTCGTATTGGAGTGAGTACCTTGGGTTGCTTGCGCCTCGGAATGGGAACCACCGATGGTTCCGTCGGCGTTTCCTCCAGATTCATCGCCACTGTGGTCACCATCGCTATCGGCACCGTCGCCGTCCGGCGTATTCACCACCCGTCCTTGACGCAAATTGTACCACCACTGTTCTAGCTGAGCCATCGCTGTGTTGAAATCACTGCCCGGAAATTGGACAAATTCACCACTAATTCGTCCAAACGCCTGCTGGGTACGTCGATACTTCTCCGCTTCAGTGAGAGTCTGTAAATACGCTGGCCTTGTATATCTTAGCCATGAAAGGCTTTCTTACCTCGACCAGGTTCCCTGGTACAAGCCTGCTCTGTCCAAACCACCTACACGAATTCCAACAACACATCATGAAAAACATTAGTCAAACCTGGTCAAAACCTGATCAAAACCTGGAAATACCTGGATGCAATGCTAAAGTATGGGATGATCAGCGGATTACCACTTGCCTTTCTGTACACCATAGCATGACGACATGGAAGCTTCATCGTCTGGTAGAACTCGCAATCGCACGTCAAGTCATCCTTCTCGAGAAGGTACTCGTGGTCTTCGTACTGGACATTGATTGTGGAGCCGCTGTCCTTGAACAAGTAGTTGTCTGCTACGGCTGGGTCTGTCGCGACGTCGTATTGTGTTTTAATTGCTGCGGCTACCCAGCGCGTTGTCACCCCCAACACCACGTCCATATGCTCTGGATCAGAGGCGTCCCGCAAAGTACCAGACATATCGACCTTCGACTTGTACTCTTCTTCCTTGCGGTGCTGGATGTTCAAAAGAACCTTGAGGCTGGCTCGCATCGAATTGACCTTTTCACTGCCGCTTGAGTTTGCCAAAAACCTTTTAACTCGGTTGTTTGTGTGATTTTCAAAGTGAGGCAAGTTCACACGATACGCCATTACCCACATTTCACGGCAATCATTCCAATTCTTGTCAAAATGTTCCCAAAGATTTGTACGGCCGTCTCTGCAAGCTAGATGTTTGAACGCATCACGATTCGGCGCGTACGCTTCTATAGCTCGAAAGTAGGTCATGTTTGTGATTGAGTGCTTCATTTGTGCCAGAACATCTGCATCGTACGCTCCAAACTTCGTAGACTTCCTTAGAATATCGTGAAGCCACTTGATCATGAAGTGACAGTACAACACACGAGCCTCCGGGAGCTTCTTGCGAACGACATCAACTTCACGCATGTCCTTATTCACGATAACAATTCGTACAAATTACCAGTGCTCATTTGCTCGCTTAAAGTGATCGAAGCAATTACCCATGTGCCAGTCACTGTTCGTTTTAATCAGTGAGTATTGCACGGGCTGGCCGTTGCCAAACTGGTCCATTGCTACCATCGTGAAAAGCTGGTAGTTGTTCCTGCCAGCATGAAAAAATACCTGATCAATACCTGTTCAAATCTTGGATAAACCTGCACTACGTATCATTACATATAGCTCACTGGTTGGTCTTGGGTGTGCAAACCATTTGACGGAAAGCTGTCCACCATGGCGCGCATGTGGCCGCTTGTCAACGAAATAACACCAGTATCTCCGCGAGCACTTTCATGCACTGTGGATACGCTTGCCGATGACGATCTGTTGAAGTCCACAACCATTTCAGCAACTGCATCATCATAAGACAGCTCATCGCCTACGAGCCAAAGATGAGCGCATCAGTATAAAACCTTAATATCACGCCATTATATACAGGCTTACCTTGATCCTGCAGCCGGAGCAGCAGGTTATGAACGTCGTTCACTGTGACTTGATGATTGGAGCTGTCCCGTATATAGTTGTAGACACTCACAGTGCCGGCTTTGGCTTCAACCAAGAGCTCAATTTCTGGCATCAAGGGTGAATCAGCAGGAACCTGGCGGATACCTGGATAAGACGTGTAAATTCTTTCGGAGATCCGGTGGTTGTGACTGTACACTTCTCGCTTCATCGTGATGCCCCAGGTGCCGTCACGGTGATTGGTCACTTGTGCCAACATCTGAAATGGGCAGTCGGTCGAGTTTAACTTGTGTGACGTCCGCTTACTCGTCAACCTATCACGCTCCGACCATCCGTGGGTGTAGATAAACTTGCGCTGATAGGCTCCATTTCGATAGGTACGAGCGGTATCTCCGAGACTGGAAGTCTTTGGTACCGAACTTGACTGCGAAGGTGAGCATTATGACGAGCGATGTTAATCACCTCCTTCACCACGAGTTTCTGACGTGTAGCCTCCATGTATTTTTTTAAGCCCCCCTCCAAAGAGGCCCAGGAATTGTGCTGAGCCTTAAATGCAGGAACTTCAGTCAATACCTCGACTCCGGTCCGAAGGCTCTTCAGCCACTTGAGTCTGTGCGACGGCTTCCTCCGACACACCCGAACTGTCCGAGCCATTCATAGTCTCCTCACCAGCTGTTTCCGCGGCTTTCGCGTCGTCGGCCTGCTCCTCCGTGGCATCATCGGTGGACTTTCCCTCTTCTCCATCGTCCGATCTCTGCACAGTTTCTAATGTTGAGCCCTCTCAGACCACGTACGCGCATCATGCACGCGAGCGATGTCTGCCCATCAAGCTTCCTCGGCTAGGCGCTCCTCCTCCGCCATCGCTATTTTAATATGAGTGGTCTTGTGCGAACGCGCCATCGTCGCTCCGTCCGGGGAGGCGCGGTCTCGTGTCGCGATTCTCCCCCCCCCTACTGGTGGCTGAGAGGCAAAAGAATAAATAACCGGTAGTTTTCAAATGATATATTCTACCTGGGCAATACCTGCTGATATACCTGTATAATATCTGATGGGGGAAACCTGGACGCGAGGGGTGCTCTTTATTATTTTCTTTATTAATAAGTAATGCAGAATTAAAGAAACAACTCAGCTGGCTACTGCTCAAATAATTTGGAGTCGATACTTGATGCATTAACTTCTTAATATTTACGGTTTTTGTCACCGAAACATTCCGTCATGATAGTGTGCAGTCGGAAAACTACCATTGAAAGGACGAAATAACGGGTCCGAAGCAATGCATTCTGCGGCTTATTTCACCACTGATTCAAGACAGATGTGCGAAAACGCTATTTTCAAAGAACATGTTGCCACCTTCTGTAGAATAACCGCATCTGGTACCTTCCCCCCCGTCTCGGTCTTTGGGTCGATTCTCGCGTGCGAGTAGGGAAGCGAGTGAAGATCCAATTCAGACAGCACCACACCGAGCGAAAAATATATCTGCTTTCTCATCGTAATGATCGGCCATCATCACTGCAGGCGCCATCCACAATATCGTGCCAACACCTGCGGTCATGGTGCTCTTTTGTTGTTCTCTTAATACTGCAAAGTCTGAGTTCGCATCTAGCCCCTCCGTAAGCAGACGATTCTTAGACTTCAGATCTCGATGGATCACAGCTGGAGCGAGCGAGTGGAGGTATGCCAACGCTTGCGCAATGTGATAAGCGATGCGAATTTTGTCGTGGTCGATGCCTTGGGGTGGCCTTGTGTTTGATAATCTTTCAGTAAGGTTCGCAGATCCCCGCCCTTCATCAGCTCGGTCAGAACACAAAGGTCTACAAGAGACCTCCAAGCAACACCAACGAATCGTCAGTGGGTCCGGTGGGACCTGGTGTACAGGCACTCTTAATATCTATGTCAATGAAAGAGTGCTGTATTGAAGTGTCGGGTTTTGTTCGTCGTTCCCTGGCGCAGTAAACCACAGCTATGAAACCTAAGAGAGTGATCACTCCACCACACGCTAAACCAATAATAACGTGGTTTTTTAGCTGATGGCCCTTAAGCAGTTCATGAGCCACGCGCTACTTTTATCCAACCAGAGACCTAGTTAACCCTCGGCTGCTTGTGATTGGCTGGCGTGAAATGCTACCAGTTCATGGCCCATGTAATATTTCGCCCGGCCTCGTAAGATATCGCGTTTTTTTTGGGAGATGAAGGCTTGCTTCGCGGACAAGGGGCGTGACAAATCCCTCCAGCGTGTCCGCAACGGCGAGACGATGACTCACGTGGCGAGCACGTCTCGTGTGCCTAGGTCAAAGTTAAAACGCCACAAAAAGGCCCAGGAGGGTAAAACGGAGATAAAAATTGAGCGGATGAGGCCAGGCCCACCTCCACAACTTCCTCTTAATTGTGAGGACGATATCGTTGCCTGGTTTGCTTCTATGCAGCGAAGAATGCTCCCTATTAGCCCGTGGGAAGTGCTGGAAGTTGCTAATCAGCTCCACCACGAAATTTCTGGTAATTTACGATCTGTCACCGATCTTACTTGCGGGTGGTACTATCGCTTCTTACGCAGACACCCGGAACTTAGTATGCGCTCATCTGAGCCACTATCGCGTGCAAGAAGCGGTGCTACTCTGCTGGGTATTCAAGATCTATTTTATTACCTTTTAAAGCTCGTGATTGAGAGCAAGCTGGATCGACGTCGCATTTGGAATATAAATGAGACGAGTTTCGTCAGTAAGCACACGTCTCGCACTGTCGTATCTGTTCGTGGATCGTTCAACGTGTGGGAAGTAGCTCCAGAATCCTCGTTTCATATATCCGTTGTCGCTGCAATTGGTGCGGGAGGTGGGGCTACAGCTTCGCTATTTATCTTTCCAGGCAAGCGCCTTCAGCGTACTACACTAGATAGATGCGTAATCCCAAAGGCTGGTATTATAACAGCGCTAAAAGGCTTTCTCAACAGTGATATTTTCGAGATGTAGATCAAGCATTTCGTGGACAATCTTAGGTCTAAAATCGAGCACCCTGTAATGCTGGTTTGTGATGGCTGCTCTTCGCACTTGGGCTTTGCAGCTGAGCGGCGCGCTGAAGATTTGGGTGTTATGGTGCGGCTACCTCCAAAAGCAACGCATCTGATCCAGCCTTTAAAGGTTGCAGTGCTCAAAGGCTTCAAGGCCGAAGTAATCAAGTTCATGCAGCGCATCGTGCTGCGCTCTCCCGACCCGAATATCTCTTAAAAGGAGGCCGTGTCGATTGCTAGCAGGGTCTATCACGAGAAGATTAACAGCAACAAAACGGCAATTCACAATGGGTTCAGGACCTGTGGTAATTTTTCGCTGGCTCTCCCTAACATGTTGGCTCGACTACGAAAGATTGTGTGAGTTGTGAGCTTACCTGCGTGTCGAGCGCCAGTGCAATGCAGTCTGCCAGTGTCCAGTGCCCCTATCTACGAGCCACTGTCCACTGCCAGTGTCTGAAAGACACATCCCAAGGACACTCATGCGCCTGGCAGTGCACCTTGCTGTACTACAACCGGCTACACTGAGTACACATGCGTGCAATGGCGAAGGACTATACCAAGGACTGTATGCACAAGGACATCGTTTGCTGTGCGCTGCTAAGATGGTGTGCTCAACGAGAGTGCATTTATCTAGACTTTAGTATTGACTTATTTGCTATTTATTTACTAATCTATCTTTTGCGGAACAGCGGTGTACTAGCGGAGGCGTCTGCCGCTCACTCTAGAGCAGCAGAGAGAGAGCAGCCTCGCCAGACACCGCGGTCCTGTCGCGACCTTTATGCCCGGAACTTACGTGTTTACACATTTCCTTGATTAATTATCAAAATTTGATCCTTAAGTGTATTTACATTTAGATGGCACCTACTCTTAGAGGCGATCGACACATGGAGAGCAGCCCCCCCCGTGACGAACCCTACGTTACCAGTGAGTGACTCAAATGGAACCGTTCGCAAGGAGCTTGGTGAAGCAAATTGGATATGTGTAAGTATTGACTGTAGACAGCAGATCGTTGCTCTACCACCGTCACCATCTCGCAAGAAGAGCTCGCGCAAGACGGTTGATTCAGCAGAAAGGGTTATTCGGGTGGAGGACATGTTGCCGTCTCCACCACGAAAGAAATAACGCCCGCCCGACCTGTCTACAGAACAGCAGCAAGATGAGAATGTAGCTCCCGCACAGGATCCCATTCGGGCCAGAAGTAAACGCCCTGGTGCCGTTGTTCGCGGTCGACGGTGCAGTCGTCTGATTTTATACAGCTTTTTGCATGGTGTCGTTGTGGTCCATGAACTGATAATCTGGAAATAAATAAAATATATTCGCCAACTTTTGACCAGCGCTATTACAGTTTAAACGGACTCCTTTTTTATGTGAAGGGCTAAAACAAAAATATTTGGCGTCTCTCCAATCAAATGCAAGAAACCAGAAAGTCAGGGGACAAATAGGTTTTTAGATATGGATCTTGCCGCTTAACTTTTCCCCAGTGGGCCATCAACTAATAGACCACGTTAGTACCAGAAGTGAGTCTACTTTCTGATGCGGGCGCAGATGAAGCCGAGTTGGAACTGAAGCCAGAAGAGCTACTCAGCGAGGAATGCGATGAACGTGACATAGAAGAACCGGAATTGTCGCGGATATCAGCATCCACCGACATTTTTGTAGTTTATAAACTTTCCGTATATGCCATCATACTTTTGCGGGGCTGGATAAAACGGACATATAGCTATTTTAAAATGCACTTATTATTTTAATAAATAACTTTGATATTCGATGCTGCTGCTTGCGAGGTACTGGGTAAAAGCTTGTACGTATGGTGGCTATAGTTTTTTAAATGGGTTACGTACTCTAGTTACACAGCGTGTCCCTTATTTCTTGTCACTGCCAAAGAGTATCATCATTGTGACCGAGTGACTATCACACGCTCAACTTCCCCGCAAGTGCCCCATGTGATGCTTCTCGGAGGTATTCTTACGATCATGCATTGACTTAACTCTCAGGGCTTCTCTGTGCCGCTCGAATGTTGCATGGGGTGTGAGGACATCGGCAACATTTGCTGCGCTGGAAACATTTTTGACTTCAGTTTTGTGCTTTTCTTGCTCTCACGGATGAAGTGATGCCTGATGTTGATTTGCTTTGTTCTGGAATGTGACGTAGATTTTTTCGCTAATTTTAGCGCACTTGCGTTGTCCACATAAACATCAGTTGTATCTGGCTATCTCTTCAGCATTTTCTTGCTCATCATCCTCAAATGTATAGCTTTCTGCACTAGCATACACAGCGCTATGTATTCTACCTCAGTGGTGAAAAGGTACTAGAGTTCCCCCCTGCTTGGCTGCACCAAGACACTGGGCTCTCGCCATACATCGTTACATATCCAGCGATTGAGTGTTGATTGGGGTGGCTCGCAAAATCTGCATATATATAAATGCTATCATTCTAAGCTGCAAGGGGCAACCAGTATACTTGGTTCCACCTAGCACTAGACCATAGTTCTCTGTCTGCTTTAAGTACCTCAAAATTGTCCTTACGGCACGCCAATGCACAATTCCAGGGTTTGCCGAGAACTGTCTGCACTCTCGCACTGCAAATGGGTGTCAGGCCTTGTCTCGAGCATTAGATACATTAGCGAGCCAACGATAGCGTGATATGGCTTGCCTTGCATTAACTCAATCTCGTCAGGATCACTAGCACACACTGCAGCGGGGCTGCCGTAGCTTTAGCGTCAGAGGAAGACGTTCGACTCAAAGAGTCACTAATACTAAGTTTCTTATCCAAAGGACACTAACAGCCCAATACTAGGGCTCAAAGTTAATACCTTAACTTTTATGCTTCAAAACCAGAAGTGTTTTATTTACTAATATTGCGGCCAAGCCGCCTAGGCGTAAATGCATCTGTTTAACTACTAGCATAGCTAAACCTAATCAAATACATAATGTGTGGCTTTCAGTCGACGTACTAAGATACCTTGTTAACTCTCCAACTTATGTATGATATTTTGTAAGCTCTCTGGGTACTTCGTACCCCTGTGTGTTCCACACCATGTAGCCCCGTTACACTTTCCACCAATAAGATGACAACATTCCGTTCTCGAAACTTTCCTCAGCGAGGTCACGTCTTATTAAGACGGCGGAGGTTACTACACCTCACACCAGCGTTGTACAGCTCCGGAGCTCACAACCGCATACGCATCGTTGATGCCCAGCTTCTCGTCGTCGGCTCACAGCCCAATGTTTCAAGCGCAGCGCGCATCTATCTCTCAAGCGGGCTCAGAACTTCGCTCGCGCTCCGCGTCTACTCCAAGAGCTGCAAACCGCTTAGAGCTATGCTCTTGGCTCATCCGAGTCGTTGACAACAGCTCAGCGGTTGAACACTCGCTTCACAAGCGATAAGTTGGTGGCTCGAACCTAGCAGGGCGTCGCCCTCGCGCTCCCTGAACAATAGGCCACGCTTGGACAAGCTTAAGGGCAACCTTCCTTTAGCTCAATGGTTGAGCGTTGGCTTTGAGAGCCACAGGTCGGTGGCTCGAACCCGCCAGGGCACAGCCCTCTCGTTCCATGAACTGTTGTCCTTGAAAGGACAAGCTTAAGGACAACGCCTTTTTAGCTCAGTAATCGAACGTTAGCTTTGGAAGCCACAGCTCGGTGGTTCGATTCCACCCGGGCGCAGCCCTCTCATACCATGAGTAGTCCGTTCTCGAACAGACGTACGGGCATCGCCCTTATAGTCCAATGGTAGAGCTCCGTCCTGGAGCCTGTGGTTTGATCCCCGTCTGGAAAACCACTTTCGCCGTTTCAGCGCATCCGCATTTGGATCATGCTCATCGAGCAAGTTGTTTCAAAACAACTATGCGTCTATCGAGACATTGTGCCTGAACCTTGTTCAGCACAACACGAAGCACCTGCTTCCTTCGGGACCATGTCCCTAACACAACGAGGTCTCTCCACCTCCTGCTCCCGCTGCGAGCGCCGCGCATACGTACGAGATGGCTGCTGCAGCCACTGGTCAGAGCCTGAGCTCAACTACTGACCTGATCGCTCCCCACTCTAGTGGGAGGCGCCCAGAGCCTGGCGACGCTGTCGCACACCATGGTGGCGCTTCAACACATGATATGCCCGGTCGTAAGCGTTAACGACGTCAGGGTAATCTTGCCGGAGGATAACCTCAAACTCCCATGCGTTCTGTGAGTGTGGGTAACCCCTCCACTTCACCAAGTACTGGGTACGGCCCTGGCGTCTTTGCCGCGACAAGGCATTCCACGTGAAAGTGGAGCTCACTAAGCTCATCAAGCAGAGCGGGAGGAGGCCTTGCCTCAGCTGAGCTCTCGCGGGGAGAGTCGGCACTTACCGAAACGGCGTCTGCGTCCATACGACGCCGGCGTCCACGACGCGAGCGCTCGCGTTCACCGCCCATCGGTCGGTCTTGAAGATATGATCCACCTTATGGATAGGTTAGAGCCACCACTGTTGACTCACAACCAGGTGTCGGACCTTGAGCGTCCAGTTGCTCGGCTGAACGTTCAGCTTGCCTTGCTCCTATTTCTCGAGCACTTCGCTCTGCGACCTGTGGCTCTGCCACATGCTGTTGATCAGCCATCTGTGGGTCCACCACTTGCTGTTGTTCAGCCTCACGTGGATCTACCACCTGCTGCCCTGCAGCGCTCCGAAGCCCAGCCACCGTTGGCGCCAACGCCTCCGCGCTCACCTGAGCAGGGTCTTGATATGGCTTAAGCAAGCCAACATACAAGACGGGATGCGTGCGCATCTTCTTCGGAAGGCTGAGCGTATACGCTAGGCTCTTCCTGGCCACGACCTTGAACGGTCCTAAGAACCGATGTATCAACTTCGTCTTGAAGACTGCAGACACTGCATGAGTAAGTAGGTTTTTAGCGTTTATTAAAACTTGGTCACCGACCTCTAACCTCTCAACATTGCTTCTGCCCTTGGCATCTACATGTTCCTTCTGCGCGTCTTGGCTTTCAGCCTTAATATCGCATACTTGACGCATTACGCTCAGTCTTAAAGAGACAAATTCATCGACTTGCTTGCGAACCGCAACAGGGATGGCATCAGCTAGCCGCTCGGCTATCCCTCCCTGAGCCACCGCGTGGCGGCGTCAGTGGGACGCGAGGGCTCTCCAAGCTGTTCACATAGAACGGAGTGCAGCCGTTCGAGGCGTGCACTGCAATTTTTAATTGGAACTCAACGAGTGGGAGCATCTGGCTCCAGCGTTTCGGCGTCTCAGCGCATACGCTTCGGAGGATATCCTCCACAACGCGATTCACGCGTTCGGTTGGACTGCCAACATCCCTTGGCGACAGGCAAACTCGCCAATGGCGCTGCCGTGCTCGGTGCGGACTCTGTCCGTTGACACGTCGCGCACGTGCGTACACAGGTGCTAGCCCACTTATACATCTTGGGCCACCAGTACATCGAGCTTACCGAGCGATAGGTCTTCTCCCGACCTAAGTGCCCGCCCACGGGCGTATCATGAACCTCATAGAGGATTCGATACTTTAGATCCTCATCATGAGGATCGACTACACGAGGGCTATCCTCAGAGTCGGTGCTGTAGTACAGCAGACCGCCATCGAGCGAGTATCGATGCAGACTCGCGCGCAAGCGCCCAGACAATTCCTTGTCAGAGTCTTTAAACTCATCGCTCCCAAGAGCCCGTAGCAGCGCTACGCACATGTCGTCTTGTGCATACGCTCCGCGTATCAAGTCAGGCACTGACGACGTCACTGTCGTGACATGAGCTAACTCGTAGTCCGGCCTGCGCGAGAGCGCCTCGGCCACTACATTAAGCCGCCCCGGCTTATACTTCACCTCGAAGTTATACTCGCCAAAGAAGGAAAGCCATCTTGCCATTTCTCTGAGAGAGATGAGGCGACTGTGTCGCAGTCTGTAGCGACGCATGATCAGTATGGGTCGCAAAAGGCTTAGAGCCTAGCAGGGGTACCCTGAATTTGACTAGAGCATACTTCATTGCGAGTAGCTCTTTGTCATGAACTGGATAGTTCTTCTCTGCAGCTTTGAGCTGGCGAGACTCAAACGCCATCACGCGCTCACGCCCCTTGGCGTCCGCTTGTAGTAAAGCAAAACCGATTGCAAAATCGGAGGCGTCACAGACGACACTAAACGTACGATTCGAATTCGGTAGCGCAAGGATCTGAGCCTGGAAGAGGTTCTCCTTCACAGCCTCAAAGGCTTTGTCGTGCTCAACGTTCCAGCACCATGGTGCGTCCTTTTTAAGAAGATCTGATAATGGCCGAGCCATCCCCGCGTAGCTCGCGCTGTACTTGTACAAGTAATTGGCTAAGCCTAGCCACTTGCGTAAGTTTTTTTGGTTCTTGGGAACCGGCCAGTCCACGATGGCTTTGACTTTGGCAGGATCTGCCCGTAAGCCACGCTTCTCAATGAAGCACCCGAGGAAAGGTATCTCCTCCGCGCCAAAGACGCACTTGTCCAAGTTGACATACAACGTATTAGTGCGCATGCACTCGAGCACCGCTCGCAAGTGGTCAATGTGGATATCCACGTCCGACTTTCCGTGGTCGGCACGACTATGGACGAATCTATCGTCAAAGTACGTCTGAGCGTACGCCTAAACAACTGCGTCACAAGACGGTTGAACGTTGCTGGTGCGTTCGACAGCCCTTGGTGCATGACCAGCCACTCCCAGAGCATACTGCTCAGAGTACTCACCGCTGTCAGCGGAATGTCGCTCGCTCTCATGAGCAATAGATTGTAACCATCGACCAGGTCGAGCGCGCCGTACAACGTACAGCCTACCATGTTGTTCTGCAGAACATCCTTGTGAGTACGCTGCTGAAGAAGCACGGAAGGAGCGTGAATGGGAAGAGGACTAGAGCTCTAGACCATACTCATCCGGCCGGGCTTCGGCTACGGTCGGCTGGATATGGATGTGTCGATCTGGATCGGACGCCGACTGGCGCTGGGAGAAAGAGCACCAGGATGCTTTTGACAGCATCAAGGCCAGTCTCCAAGAGGCCCCTGCTCTGGCCCTGCCGGACGAGACGAAGCCGTTTAGCGTCGTCTGCGATGCCGACATCATGCAAGTGACAGACATGATTGAGCTGGACAAGTTGGCGGACACCAAACTTCAGCGTGACAAGGCGGCTACCGAGTGAACGGATGCCAAGCAAACGCAAACGGAGCTAGAATCCAAGCTCCGTCGCACGAGTACGTGGATCTTCTTTTTTTTTTCTTGTTTCCTGGACTTCACATGAACTTCAAACTCATCTCGAATTCCTCTTGAGGAACGTCGTCAAGTGTATGCCAGGGTACATGCAGGAATGACTCCCCGAAATGTGCGCGATTTGAAATTCGCAGACATATTACGGCAAATTGCACCACCTTTTTACAGCCTCGACGCCTCCGCGCACGTCCTACTGCATGTGGTTAACGCCTCCTTGACCTGCTGACCACTTAGCCTTCTGGGTGTTCGGGGTGGTGACGGATGCAGTAGGACGCCGCCCCGTCGTAAAGTTAGTGCGTAGATAGGTGTCCAGGAGCTCCTGTACCCACTCTCCGATTTGGTTGTTGCCTGTGGCCAGGTAGTGTGCGTAGTGCGTGTGTCACCAGACCCGATGGAAGGGCATGGTGGACCAGGGCAAGACGGTGCGCGTGCACGGTGGGGTGGGCGCCAAGTTCATGACGACCGGAGCGGGCCTGTCGGACGACGACTACCGCCGTTTGTGCTCTTGCACGTCTTCAAGTTCAGCTTTCAGCAAACGAATCCGATTCGCGCGCTGCGCGATGCTGACATTTTTGCTTTGACACGCAGCACGGAGACTGGTCCGACGCTTCTTGGTCGAATTCGGCTGCTCCACTGCATCAGCCACACGCTTGTTTCCCGCCCTCTTGTCCTCCGCCTTTTCCTGCTTCTTGCGATCTGCTTCAGCTCTTGGGTACGTTCTTTGCTGCGATTGTGACCACCCTTTTCAACAATATCCGAAAAGCAACAAGTGCTTCGGCAACTGACAAACAATTGCCATGGCACAGCGCGGACCTTCGGGACATGGCGAGATGGACCGACGCCGGCGCGCCAGCTCCAATTACTTCGAGCTGGATGCCGATCGGCGCCGCAACTCACATCAGCGATCCTCCTCCTCCTGGCCCACACCCTTCCATTCTCTGAGAGAGATGAGGCCTCTGTGTCGCAGTGCGTAGCGACTCATGATCAGTAAAGATCACAAAAAGCTTTATGGCCATCATTGCTAGGAGGTAATGAAGCAGCACATCGTTCTCAGACGCAGCGCGCCCGGGAATCCGTCGTAGATTGCTGCGGGTTCAGCAGAAGGGGGTCAATCTTCGCCTCGCATTGCTTGCACGTAGGGCCCACCGCCACGGGGGAAGTCCTGAGACTCGCAGTGAGAGTGCTGGCCATCCCCGTGTAGCTTTCTTCACACAGAACGATGACGTGAGAAGGAGCCGCTTGTTGTCGAATTTTGCCATTTGCGCGTGCATCAGTGGGCGGATGTAACGGGGTACGTAGCTACTGGGAGGCTGCCGCCAAGCCCGTGATAGATGAGTGAGTCTGCGGCCGCTGACGCAGATTGAGATACCCTGAGCTAGGGTGCGGTAGTAGTTTGTCTTTCGGATTGCAACAACACAGAGGGCCAGCCGCAAACAGCGCCGCAACCGCCGAAACAGTCGCTAGGCCACTCGCAGCTTTTCTCAAGCCGCCATTAATAGCCGAGAATCTTTTTGCACAGAAAGACAAAAATATGATCCGGTGCCGCTACGACCGTCGAACGTCCCTCCCGCTGCGCGCGGCTGCGTCTCCGTCTGCACTGACCGTGAACCGCGCACCCCAACCCCGGAAGCACTCCAGCAACTCCCGATGCGACCGACGGAGAGTAGTCGCTGTCTGGGCAGTCTCCGACGACTGCTGTATCGCAGCATCCACCTCGCGCAGCACGTCCCAATAATGGTTCTCCACCGCATCGTCGCTCGGGCCAACCGGAATCCGAGCGCTATCGGCGCGAAGGTCCGCCTCCCATCCATTACTCTGCATTTTCCTCAGTAACGCAGCTCTACTACGTGGTGGGCGCTTTGTAACCGCGGCTTCTTTTTCCTCAGCTTGCTGCAGTCTAGCCTCTAGCGTTTGCTTCCTGTAGATGTTAGTTTGGATTGCTACTTGTCGCCAGAAAGATTTTGGTATGACGGCCAAGATGCGAAGAGAGCGTGGCAGGTCGGGTAGTCCGCGGCTGTTCAGGGAGTACGGTCTTGTTTAGTGTCTGCAGGAGCGGTAGATAGGAACGCTTAGTAGTTACACCACTACATGGCGACGCTCCACCGTCCACCCACCAGCTAAAGATGGACGACGATTGGGTGGAAGTGAATGGAATTCGAAAGCGACATCAACGGCAGTGCAAGGTCTGTACTATACGGAAAACAAGCAGCGGATATACTGCCTGAATCCACTTACGTCACGTTACGTTTACCGCTGCGTAGTACCGTACTACACAGTACACTTATTTCGTCGGTTCTATGTTGGCTCAGCTTAGCCACCAATTTTTTAACGGCAAATCTACAGCCCATGATTTTTACACGATGATTTATACATGATTTGGTGATGCCGGAAACCTTGCAACAGGATGTCCTACACCACTATCACGCTTGAATTTATTGAAGTTACACAATCGAGTTTTAACCAATTGGAGTCGCCTTCGCTCCGCTCGACAGCCAATGAGAATGGTAAAAAATCTGAGCGTTCGATCAGACTGCCCGGGCCACCGGGGAGAGTGCGCAGCTGCGTCAGTCGAACCGAGAGATCCTTGCTCGGTTGCAGATGCTGGAGAGGTCGATTCACGGACGTTTGCAGACGGGGACACAGCCTCTAGATCCGATTCCTGACAGTAGCATTCCATCTCAACTCAGCCTGTGTCGTCCGCTAGACCCAACGACTCGCTGGCAGTTTTTAATTGGCCAATCTTCATGGACGCCATCGGAGCCGAAGTGAACAAGCTGGTCAAGGGCTCGACCACGTGGGAGAAGATGCTCGAGTAGTACCCGAAGGTCACGGCCGTCGAGTAGGTCCTCGCCCTTTAGACCTTTTCAGTCGCTGGTTTGTTCGCAAAAATCGCTAAGTGCCGCTGCGATTGCTGGATTGCAAGCCGGGAGTCCCGCTTGATTTCACGCGCGAATTTTTTGGGAGCCCGAGCCGTACTAGTCTTCTAAGCGGTCCATTCCAGCTATTATGCGTCGTAGTTCTCGTAGAACGAGCACGTTTCAACCTCTCGAACTGATTCCTCCGACATAGAGACGTCTCCGTCGGCTGTAGCTTCGCGAGACTTCGCAGCTCTGCTCTGACCCATGGCGAGGCGGATGGATTATGCGCGACAGTTAGTCCAGTCGATGCCTACTGTATGTACTCTTACATGTATACGTAGTTCGTCGTTTCGATGAGTACGCCGGGTACGCACCATACGCGTACGTCTAGGAGTGCGTTCTCGTAGCGAGAGAACGATTCCAGGGCCGCAAACGGCTCTTAGCGGGTGACCCAGGCCGTCCACCCGGATGTCCTGGCCGCCATCGGGTATCCGATTATACCCATGATTACATAAGCACTAGGCTTTTCGGGCACCCGCGCTCACACGAAATACCGCTACCGTCCAGCCAAAAAACGGTCAGGGTCAGTAGGTGCGGGGCGCCCTACTGGCTGGAATGGAGGTCCGGGTCCCCCGGTGGCAACCCAACCTTCTAGCCCTCGTGTGGCGCTTTTGGTTGTCGCGGCAGGCGCTGCACCAGACCAACTAACTTATACTCGTTGTCATCCGACTCACTGTCGTCCGAGTCTTCGTAGATCCGAGGATAGTGCTTCTTCTTCGACCCTTTTTCTACTTTTGACCCGGCTCTCAACTCAGCGTTCCGACGACAAGACGTCCGAGCAGACTGTACGCCGGCGCTACACAATGGTCAATATGTCCTCTATCATCTGGCCAAGTTTGACGACGATGGCGCCATTTCTGACCCCAGCACGAACTCAGAAATCACAGAACATTAAGCACGGTCCGCCCGTTTGCCACGCGGGCCAACCGATCGCCTTCTCGATCCCATTCCGTACAAGGCAACGTCTTGAAGACAGCTTCGAGTTTGACACATCGACTTCAACCTCATTAGATTAAGTTGATAGTAAGAATCGATTGCTTTGGTCTATTTAGGCCAGTGCTTGAGTCGGCTGGCGAAGTGGAAGACTGGCATGGATATTGCTGGCAGTGTCGTGGAGGCGATGTGCTCCCAAGGAACCCCCACTTCAGCTATTGCCATATCCATACAGAATAACCTTCTTTGCCTTCAGTGCAGCGATCTCCTGTCTTGAAGACCTACGTTTTCCAAAATTTTCCGGTGACACAAGTGGACAAGATGCCGCTGGATGTGGACGCGTACGTCGACGGATTTGGCACCAGTCACGGCAAGGCTGCTTTCGAGGCGAGCATGGCGGCGGCTCTGCGTCTGCGCCTGCTCGAGCCCAGTGTGGGCGTAGTGTCTGGTGGTACGCGCATCGTGCTACATGGCGCGGGCTCCGCCCTCCTCCACATTCGCTCACCGTCCGACTGCGCGTGGATTTGCAGGTAGAGGAATCGGTCAAGCTAGGCTTTGCTGATCGGATCCTCAAGCGCAGGAAGATCGCCACGGAGCCCAACACATACACGGTGATGTCTGCCATTCCACCTACCTCCAACAAACTAGAGTATGACATGCCTCAGCTGGGCTCTCGCGGGGAGAGTCAGCCCGGAGATGTGCTAGTGCGCTTGGTGGTCTCGTCATCGAATATGTAATAACACTCTCCCACCAGCCG
>NW_003303696.1:601924-605018 GCF_000142945.1 Phytophthora infestans T30-4 | reverse complement strand
CCGAAGCAAATACTTAGTTCGTTTTGCCGGCTGGGATATTCGAGGACCGGCCCTATCTCCGTCCAACTTTTTGCGGAGAATCCCCCGATCGAGAGTTGTCTTCGGTCTTTGCCGCTCGATGGCGTCACTAAAAACCTCTTTGCGAAGCAACTTCTGGAGATATGCTTTTTAAACCTTTTGGGAGCGGTCGTGCGGACACATGCGCCAAGTTTTCTGCTAGCTTTTTTTAGTGGAAGCCCTCGCACTCAGTTCCCTACTTGGCCAGCGCCGCCTAGCACCGCCACCATCGAGCCTGGAGGAGGCTCTCCTTCACAGCCTCAAAGGCTTCGTCGTGTTCAACGTTCCAGCACCATGGTGCGTCCTTTTTAAGAAGATCTGAAAATGACCAAGCCATCCCCGCGTAGCTCGCATTGTACTTGTACAGGTAATTGGCTAAGCCTAGCCACTTGCGTGAGTCTTTTTGGTTCTTGGGAACCGGCCAGTCCACGATGGCCTTGACTTTGGCAGGATCTGCCCGTAAGCCACGCTTCTCAATGAAGCACCCGAGGAAAGGTATCTCCTCCGCGCCAAAGACGCACCTGTCCAAGTTGACATACAACGTATTAGTGCGCATGCACTCGAGCACCGCTCGCAAGTGGTCAATGTGGATATCCACGTCCGACTTCCGTGGTCGGCACGACTATGGACGAATCTATCGTCAAAGTACGTCTGAGCGTACGCCTAAACAACTGCGTCACAAGACGATTGAACGTTGTTGGTGCGTTCGACAGCCCCTGGGGCATGACCAGCCACTCCCAGAGCATACTGCTCAGAGTACTCACCGCTGTCAGCGGAATGTCGCTCGCTCTCATGAGCAATAGATTGTAACCATCGACCAGGTCGAGCGCGCCGTACAACGTACAGCCTACCATGTTGTTCTGCAGAACATCCTTGTGAGGGATCGGTGTTTACGCCGGAATAGTGACCGCATTTAGTTCGTTAGAATCATGAGCAATGCGCCACTTGCCGCTCGGCTTTCTGACACAGAACGTGGGTGTCGAGTGCGGAGACTTACTCTCACGCACCATCCCTGCCTCGTGCTTCGCACGGAAGACTGCATCAATGACGTCACACTGCTCTCTCGGCACAGTCCATTGCCTTGTTACGCAGTATTTGGTTCCAGGAACCAGATCAATCTCATGACACACGCCTCGATCCGGAGGCAGGCCCGTCGGTGGGTCTTTCGAAACAACGTCTCCATACTTTTTCACCACCGGGTAGAAGGGATCCGAAGGATCTTTGAGGATCGCCGATTCACTTCTTGCGCTCAGCGCCTTCTTGTTGTCCTCTAGGACCGCGTCGTCCACGACGGATAAGGAGTTCAACCCCTCCTTAGGTCCCAGCAGGACCACCTCGGCTAGATAAACTGCCTTTTAAGGCTTCGCCAAACTCGGCAATGGACATCTCGTCCAGCTCTAGCAGAGCATCTGCAGCGGGCAGAGTGTCAAGGCGGATGTCGCCTTCTACCTCTCCCGTCACTCCATTTACGAGTGTGTACAGCTGCTCACAGCAATCACGTGGATCCTCACTCATCACGTTGGACACCTCGTTCGACGTCGAAGACGTCACAGACGTCCTGCGTCCTTTTCTCCTCTCCCTCCGCGACCGAGCTCGGCCGGATGAGTCCGGTGTGGCGACATCTCCATCACCACCACCGGGTGCAGCAGCACCACCGCTCCTCGAAGAGGATACAGTGTCTCGCAAGACACTCGGCTGAAAGCCAAGAGGTCCTTGACCTTCACACAGTGAGCTAGGTGTCACTTCACCTGCATCTCCTGGGCTGGGTCATCAACCAGATTCGTACCACTCAGTGGATTACGCGCCCCTCCGCGTTCGTCCTCACTAGGACCCAGCAGTTGGGCATTGACCTGACCTGCACCGCTCAGCTGATAGCGTGCCAAACCACGTACGCCCTCAGGGCAAACAGCAACCTCGTTGCTAACAATTTTGGGCATACCAATGTCCAGCACTACGGCCACCTCGGCCTCGTGCTCGCGCCAAAAGCGTCCTTTTCTCCTCTCCCTCCGCGACCGAGCTCGGCCGGATGAGGGCGGTGTGGCGACATCTCCATCACCACCACCGGGTGCAGCAGCACCACCGCTCCTCGAAGAGGATACAGTGTCTCGCAAGACACTCGGCTGAAAGCCAAGAGGTCCTTGACCTTCACACAGTGAACTAGGTGTCACTTCACCTGCATCTCCTGGGCCACGCAGCGGTAGGTCATCAACCAGATTCGTACCACTCAGTGGATTACGCGCCCCTCCGCGTTCGTCCTCACTAGGACCCAGCAGTTGGGCATTGACCTGACCTGCACCGCTCAGCGGATAGCGTGCTGCACCACGTACGCCCTCAGGGCAAACAGCAACCTCGTTGCTAACAATTTTGGGCATACCAATGTCCAGCACTACGGCCGCCTCGGCCTCGTGCTCGCGCCAAAAGCGCTTCTGCTTCCTAGCATAGGTGGGTTCATGACTCGCCAAAGCTCCACTAGGAGCAGGGTGCAACGCACCCAGCGTTTTTGACTTCCAGTCGATTCATCGCTCATGGCGCTCCAGCCATGCCATGCCAAGGATAATGTCATACCTCGCATCCAGGTCTAATACCAAACAGCGTTCCACGCTATCGAAGTTCTCGAACTTCACTCCAAGATCGACAGAGACCTTCGACACAGTTACCAGTGTCTCCGTCGCGAGACGGACAGAGATCGTATCTCTCGTTGGCATTTTCAGTGCCTCAGCATACAGCTGACTCCCTTTCCTCGGTGGAGTGACGGGCGTAGTTGACCGAGGCTTCCGAGTCAATCAAGACTCTCCATGGCTTTGCAAAGCCCCTTCAACGTTCGCCTTGAAACGACCCAGCAAAGTCCGGTTTGGCAACAACACGATTTTTCGTAAGAAAACCTTCGTGCTCCTCTTCCGGGGATAGATGCCTTGTGTGCCCCTCTATCTTTCTTTCGAGACACAAACAGGAGTTTTCCCCCAGAAGACACCACACTCAGCGCCCTTTTTGGGAAGGCTTGGTCGTGTTTTTCGAGAGGAATAGAACCACGGGGCCG
>NW_003303696.1:559229-601133 GCF_000142945.1 Phytophthora infestans T30-4 | reverse complement strand
TGGACGTGCTCCAAGAGCGCGTTCTCGTAGCGGGAGAACGATTTCAGCCTGGCGGTCGCCACCTCTGGACCTTGCGATTCAAGATGAGCCACGCCCTCCGGGCCAAGCAAGGACATAAGTTTAGTAAGCGCGTCCTGCTGCGCCGGGGGCAAATTCGCGAACCCGTGGTGTTCCATCCTCGCAAAGGATATAGTCAACCGACTCAGGAGCGGGATTGACTACAAGTGCTACTAAGTGCAGCGGGGCTGCCGTAGCTTTAGCGTCAGAGGAAGACGTTCGACTCAAAGAGTCACTAATACTAAGTTCCTTCTCCAAAGAACACTTACAGCCGGCTCAAAGTTAATACCTTACCTTTTATGCTTCAAAACCAGAAGTGTTTTATTTACTATTATTGCGGCCAAGCCGCCTAGGGGTAAATGTATCTGTTTAACTATCTAGCCTAGTTAAACATAATCAAATGCATAACGTGTGGATTTCGGCCAACGTACTGAGAGACCTTGTTAGCTCTCCAACTTATGTGCTGAAAGTTTTGTAGCTCTCTAGGTACTTCGTACCCCTGTGTGCTCGCCACCATGTAACCCCGTTACTCACACGCTTCCGAAAGTAGCAGCTCTGGCTTGCTTGGAATTCGCACACAGTTTCACGAACCCATTCCAAATTTCTCAAGCTCTGATTAGCGTACTTCCTTTGCGAGATCTGAATCTCTCTTTTGTCTCCGTCTCTCTGGATCTCTCAGCCTATAATGTAATTAAATGATCCAAGGTCTTTCATCTTAAAGCGTGCTCTAAGCATGTTCCTAAACTCATTCACCGCTGTTTTTGTGGACGCAAATAGGATTAGATCATTCACGTATATCGAAATAAAGTAATGTGCTTCGTCGATGAGCCTTGCTCCAACACACGCTTCAGACTTCAACATAGTAAAGCCATTGCTCTCTAGCCACTCTCTTAGCAAACGATACCACACTCTTGGAGCTTGCTTTAGCCCGTAGAGCGATCGACCTAGTCAACGTACGAATGTCGCTTTGACAGGAATTACGAATCCTTCTGGTTGCTCTGTAAAGACAACCTCGTCAAACTCTCTATTCAGGAAAGCAGTCGTGACGTCCATCCGCTCGATTTCGTAGTCCATCACCGCTCCATAAGCGAGTAGGAATCTCAGTGATTTAAACTGATCAACAGGTGATAAAACTGTCTGGTAATCAACGTCGTGCTCTTGCAAATAGCCCTTTATCACTAATCTGGCTTTGTAGCGCTCGATCGATCCATCTGTGCGATACTTAGCACGCAACATTCATCGACTTTGTCACACTTTCATGCATAGTGTCTTTTGAACAAGCTCCCATGTTTCATTCTCCAACAATGAGCTGTACTCAGACTGAGCCGCCTGCTTCCATTGCATGTACTCATCTGTCGCCAAAACTTCTTGAATAGTAGCAAGCTCTACAATCACACCAAAGGACAGTACTATAGCTTCTGAGTGCCATTTCGGCATGACACTCTTCACAAAGGCTCTTCAAGCTTGCTCTTCACTCGATTCAATTTCTCTCGCCATTAAGACAAACTCACTCATTCACCTTGGTGGCTTACTCTGACGTCCGCTTCTTGTAATTGTTGGACTAGTCTCAATGTGAGTCGCTATAACATCTTTGCAGCTCTCACCATTTACGTTTTCTCTCTCAACTAGGCATTTTTTGTGTGTTGATCGTGCCTTTATTTTTACTATTCGTATCTGAACGAGCTGCTGTCGTTTTTGTTTGCTTCAGGCTTCTTTGATCCGTTACCTGCCCATAATGAGTTCTGTGCTGCTCTGCACGATCGAATTTGCGTACTGCATGTTCCGAACTGAGTGATCTTTTCACACGCTTTTCTGATGGTGTTCTATCACCATCATCTACTTCGACAGCCCGTCCAATAGCTCTCCCTCTTCAAATACCCCCAGCACAAGGGCGCTAGGGCGCTTACAGAGCACAGTGTCTATCTGTGAATATTGCTTCTGTCTTGGATCGATCCATTCTGCACTGCTCACTTTGATCGGACGTGTTACATCCACGCTAAATCGGCCTTCTGTGCCGTTGTTCGAAAGTCTCTGGCTAGTATCTTCCACGATGCCGACTTGACTTTTAACAGCGTGCTGCATACAGCTATTCATTTGGTCACCGTCTTCAATAGTGTCCACCGCTTCACTGGATTGACCACCATGAACGTGATCCACACCTACTGCTTCTCCTTTCCTAGCTTCCATGGACAGCACATAACTGTACAGGTCGGCCATTGCTTCATGATTTTTAACAATTTCACATTAACAAGTCTCTCCTGCTGTGTTGCTTTCTTTCTTTTACGCGCCAAGGCTTGATTCTTCTTGGCTTGATCAATGGAAGGCAACGTCGGAAACGGACTCTCGTCAAAAACCACTGTATGGTTGTAAACAGGCTTTAATGCCTCACAATCAATCCGATTATAGTCCTTGTGATCTCAAGAATACCCAACAAAGATCATCTTTCTCGCTCGTCGCTCCAACTTCTTACGCTTATCTCCCTCAAGATAAACATATGCTAAGTAGCTGAGCACACGAAGGTGCTTCAATGGCGGACTATATCCAAACAACATCTCATATGGTGACCGTCTTTTATTTGCTCTCACAGGCAGTAAGTTAACTCAATACGCGCAAGTTACTGCTGCCTTAGCACATTTGGTCAGGCAAACTTCCATCAAACAGCACACACCCCACTCGCTCTTCTATAGTCCTAATCATTCGCTCTGCTACATCACTGGGCTCTGGCTTCTTTACTGTCAGCGTGCACTCCATCCCAAGGTTCTAGTCACGCTCTTCTTTGAGCTTCACATATTCTTTCGCCTTATCTATGATAAGACACTTGATATTTACACCTTTCTGCCGCTCGATCACGCATAACAAACACACTTGCGAAACGACTGGCTTCATCATCACATATACAAAAGTAGCGATAACCGGAGTATGATTGCGTTTAAAACGGTCTTCAAATGTATGTGTATGTCTGCTCTCCAATTTCCCACTTCCTCTGCTTTTCATTAACTCGATCTCTGAATAACTTAAGCGTTAACTTGCTCTCAATACATGCCTGCACACTCAATGCGATCAAAAGCTTTGACACTTACCCCTCCCACTTGCTTATGCCTGCACGCACGACCGCTTCAAAACAGCTCCGACCTGGATGACCAAGCCTTTTGTGCCAAATACGCATTTTGCCTTCTCATCTACACTAGCATTAGCACCGATTGCGGTTGGCCACTCATTATGTATACCTCTCAACGGCATTGTTTACAGCTTGTCTGTGGAGCTAAATTGACTCGAGTAACACCTCCGCCCTTGTCAATCACCGTAGCAAAAGTAGGATGGTCGAAGTGAACAGCTAAATAGTCTGCCCCGCACAGTGCAACTTGCATGCGCACTGAAAACAAGTTGAACTGGATTGATGGAACATAGTATACATTCCGTAGCAGCATATGTCTTGTACCTTGATCTTTTTTGCAAGGTCACTCTCTTATCCCCAATACCCATGACATGTAACTCGTGCTTACCTCCAACCTAAACTGCTGCTGAGATTGGATTGTAATTCACTTGTGATTCCCTCGAGCAAGTCATGTGCCGTGTGGCTGCTAAATCCAAGGTCCACTCGTTACAATCTATCTTCATTCCATAGAATCTGGAACCAATCGCCATTAGTGCTGCTCTGAGCTAGATCTAGATCTAGATCTCAACGCCTTTTCATTCTTAGACACCATGGCTCCATCATCATATTTTCTGTTTCTGTACTTCGACGTATCTCCTCGTGCGCCTGGACCATCATAGTATTTGCTATCTCTACTCCACTTTCGATCTTCATTACGCTATCGGTCTCCATCCCGCTGAGTATATCCATCCGCTATCGAGTTGGATCTCTATCGTTTTCATGGAAATCCTTCCTCGATCTGCATACCTCCACCCATGATTAAACTTCTCTTGATATATGCGGCAGTCTCGGATATAGTGACCACGCATGTGGCAGTGACGACATTTTCCATAGCTAGCGTCCTGTGCCGAGGTATCCCACCGTGCACCTTCACGTATTGTACCTTTTAAAACCAATACGAATTCGCCATGAAACTTTATCTCTGAGCCACGGGCTAACTGCGCTTGTCTTTCTGCCTCCAGATATGAGCTCTCTTAAAGCTCGACCAGCTTGTCAAATTCTAAATCTGTGCTCTCTGCTAAAAATTGTACCAGATATGGACGCAAAAAACTCTCAAAAGTATCATTTAGTACCATCACTAAAATGTACGGCTTTTAATTGTCTTGCAGCGGTATGCCCCTGCTCTCGACCTTCCTGAAACCTTGTTTCAACCCCTTGATGAACACTAGCAGGTTCACGCTCTTCTTATGCTTCAACTCCATGCCGGCACGGAGCTGGTGCACAAGAGACAGCTTAGTGGCCCCTACGAAGTTCTTCCGCAGCCTCTCCTTTCGAGCGGCATAGACTTTTCCACTTACTCACAGTTTGCAAATGGTGGGCCCTACGTGCAAGCAACGCGAGGCGAAAATTGACCCGCTCCTGCTGACCCACAGCGGTCTACAACCGATTCCTGGGCTCGCTGCGTCTGCTGTGGGAAGCTGCAGTCTCTACGGTTTTAAAGAGCTCTGGTGAAAGTGTCTTATCTACCTTTAATCGCGCTTGCTTTCTCATCTGCATGTGCGCGCGTTACTGAGTGGATTCTTCCTCCTTCGATGGCACTGGCTCTTCCTTCTGGCAGAAGTCCTCCCACAGCCCGTTTGCATCAAGCTTCAGCATCAACCGGCTGTACCAGCCATTGAAGTCACTGTTCTTGTCTTCCAGTAAGGGAACTTGATCGCCCCGCTTACTAGCTCTTCTCTTCTCCATCTTGCTTGCTGGAAAGGCTTGCCGCGCAGCAGGTTTCTTTTCCGAGTATTTTTGGGCTCAGAACCAATTGCGAGGTACGAGGTAAAGCTTGTATATTTAGTAATTATAGCTTTCTCAATGGTTACGTACCCCAGTTACACACCTGTCCCTTACTTCTTGTCGCTGCCAAAGAGTAGCATCATTGTGACCGAGTGACTATCACACGTTCAACTTCCCGCCCAAGTCTGCTTATTGAAGCATCACCTCAATGCCGTAGTAGCGGCCTTCCAACGGAGGCGAGAGGGTGCGAGGTCACATAGCCGCAGCAAATCCGCGGCGGCGGGGGGGGGGATGCCCGCGAAGCAGGGTCGCGCGGTATTTGCGAAGGCGCGCCCAGCGCCGAGCTCACCAGCGAGCCGAGGATTGCACTTTCCAGTACACTCAATCTTTAAATCGCGAGCGATGCGAACCGCAGGGGGCGCCCAGTCGAGCAAAGCGCGGCTGGTCATTACCATCGTTAGGTGTCATTACTATCGTTAGTTGATAATGCAAGCGGGCTTCATATCTGGAATTTCTCTCTGGCGAAGATAGGTAGAGCCAATGCACTGTCAGCATGATTTACAGGATAGAAAACGAAGTTATTATTGAATCAATTAGTGTATTTTAGAACGTTTTTATGTACGTTTCTTACCGGCGCCCTTTTTGCAGGTGCTGCTGCTAATATAGCATCACATTTGTAGTAGCCTTGGCCGCTCGATCCTAGGCAATTCAATTTTCGTCGAAAGGCTGGGCCCCCAGCTCATTTTCTTAGCAAATCATATAGTGTTCGGAAGGGGGAAAAGCAGATCGAGTCTCAGTGAACGGATCTGAAGACGAACGCTGACCAGAAAGAGAACGGCCCTCGAAGTGCAGGAGCCGGAAGGACGTGCGGTCGCCAGCAAGCACATGATCGTACGCGGCATTGTGTATTTTATACAGGTGAGTTAGTGATAACAAAACGTATTGAGTGATACAGGAGCATCACCGATGCCTGACGTGACGTCGTGGGGTGCGATGAAGGCGATGGCGGTCGAAGCTGTGCCGCCCACGAAGGGAGCTAAAGATCGATGACGCTATCGTATTTAGAGGCGAGGTCATACGCTTTGAAAGCGGCGAGTTAGAGCACGTTGTTAAAGACAACTTAGCTCGCTCCGGTTCATAAGCTTGCCACTTTGGATTTCTTCCAAATTGACTTCTGAGGGTGCGAGCCGCGTACGAAAACAAGATGGCTGCAGTAGTGGAAGATTTAAAAAAGTAGGGTCAATAGCAAGTGCCTTAGCGATTACTTGATTCGACATCACGGCTATCTCTTGGTGGCGGCGATCAATTATCCAGTTCGCCAGCTTTTCTTCCAATTGAGGGGTAGCTCGGGATTGACCAACATTGAGCGGCCGCGCTCGGGGATTTCGCTTCACTGTTTCTTCAAATTTGGCGTGGGTTTTTAATAATCATTGCACCTGTCCTGGTGCCACGCCATGGCGTCACATCGCTCCCTTTTAAGTTGCGTATGGGGCAGTAGCCTTCAGCACAGCGAGAAGTTTTTCCTTCGCTGTGCACCTTGTGTCACGAACCATGGTGCCTGGTGATTCTTGTGATGCTATGGGGCTTCCTGTAAATGGGGGATTGCGAGCGGCTAGCAAATCCCAGCGTGATTATAACCAATGACCGGTAAGTACATCTGTGAACACTATCAGCATTAAGCTGGACCAATTTGGCCATGTAGCCACGGGGGGTCCAGCTCGTCGAGGACATGGAATACGGTAAACGGGAATTGTGGCAGTCCTAAACGACCCTGCACCCTCATCATAGGTATACAATAGCTAATAATTACCACTGATCTGGTACGAAGCAGAATTTCCAAAGTCCGTGCGGCCACTGTCAAAAAAGTAGTCGCATGTCACTTGAACTTATCTTCGTAGAGTGCATCGAGACCTGCAGCGCGACCATCGTGGCAGCTCCCATCGATCTAGCCAACGGGCTTGTCACTGTTATCGTACTGAACAGCACAGCGAACACCTCTGGACGATACGAGATGGTTTTAACAGTCTAGCTTCTTCAAATTAAAACGATGACTGGAGCTTCATCACACACTGAATCTTCATAGATACTTGAAAACTGATGCATCTCAAACATGACGCGTCAAAAGTAGAGAGATTGAGGCACTTTTCAGGAGTTTCCCCTCTCTGCTGATGTCGACAAATTGGCACTAGCGAGCGAGTTGGAGAATGATCTGGTGGTTTCGTGTAAGCTCAACGCTATCCCATGCTTACTGGGCCAGTAGCTGGTTGTATGACCAGAGCGATGAGTGCACTGCCACAATTCTGTCGCGGCAGCATCGTATGGAAAACATAATGTAGACTCGCAGTCTTGTATTGTCAAACAAAAGGGCTAGGTAAAAAAGAAAAAGGTTAAAACCTAAGGGTTATTGCAGTGCAGGGATTTTAGCAAAACGAGATTAGATTTGCTGGATTTATAAGTAGCAGGGGTGGATTAACGATAATGCGAGCGTGATCCACGATAATTTACAGTAAAGCGGCGAGAAGGTGCACTTTTGAAACTGCAATTCTGGCACAGATGCTGCATTTTTCTCACCTACGCCATCTGTACAACCAAATTGGAATGAATTTACCAGCGCATACATAAGACAAGATAAAACATTGCTGCTGGTGTAGCCTCGAAGCTTACTTGCGAAGTACAATATACGCAGGTGGATTTAGACAAAAATTTAGCTAAATATTAGGAAATAACTCTTTCACACACATTTACGATGACGGGCTGCCATTTTTATCGCCTAAAAACGTCGGCAAAATAATTGGAGAGCCCACTATTTATAATATATATTTAAAATAACTAACTCTTTCATAATACTACAGTGCGCGCGGAAATGATAGACGAAAACTCGATTTCGAGCCGGTTTTTGTCAAATCAAAGGCAATGAATTTGGGCTTTATATCCAATCAGGAGAACACCATTACGGTTCTTTTAAGGTACTGTTTGTTGTAATCCGCAAAGTAACGGCTGAGAAACACTTCAAAATCTGCTGTTGTGTTGGAACACTCTGCGCGAAAATGATTGACGAACAAAATGTATCAGCACTTATCTTCTGTTTCCATGTTTTCTAGACACCGTGACGACCTTGGCTAGGCAGCTTAGTACTTCGTCTTATGCCCTTCCAGTTTGTACACCTCCATGCATCGTTTTTTCATCGATGCTACAAGACGTTTTAACTTCAACAGAGGAATTTCGTCCCAGGCTTTCTTAATGGCCGCCACGAGCTCCTCCTTCGTGTCGTTCTGCTTGCCATTGATGTACACGGCTCTCGAAAGAATTCCCCACAAGTTCTCGATTGGATTTAAGTCAGTAAGCGGCGTTCCGCTGTCTGTGTCATTTTATTTGGTCTACCGGAGCTTTTCTTGGTTCCATACGCCTCTGGATCCTTTAGAAAGTTGCTCACTACCTTCCAGAAACGTCCCACACGCGTAGCAATTGCGTTAGTGGACATGTTTGCCTCCTTGTAGGCCAAAATACTTCCCTTCTCCTTGTCCGACAGCGATGCCCCTCTACCCATCCCTATACAGCACACTATGACACAACAAATGCATAACGACTTCTGGTTGGCCATACTTATTCACGAAGGTCCTTGTAAACAGCATTGTTGTCTCCCAACAAGCAGATTTTAGCACTTAGGCTATACTTTTCGCTCAGAGTGCTCCAACACAACAGCAGATTTTGAAGTGTTTCTCAGCCGTTACTTTGCGGATTACAACAAACAGTACCTTAAAAGAACCGTAATGGTGTTCTCCTGATTGGATATAAAGCCCAAATTCATTGCCTTTGATTTGACAAAAACCGGCTCGAAATCGAGTTTTCGTCTATCATTTCCGCGCGCACTGTAGTAGTAAAAGGAACCTCGCGGTCTAACTCTTTTAGCTCTGTAACTCTAACCCATACTTCAGTACCATTTTTTGTGTGTTTCTACGTGTAAAAGAGTGAATCTCGATGAAATACACACAGGAAATCAACGGCATTTTGCTGACGAGTGTTATGAATTTTTGTAGTGGTGGATGGCTTTAACGGACCAAGCCTAGCCCATGCACTGGGGAATGTCGACAGGCAGACATTCCCAAGCTGGCAACAAGATGCGATAGTACAGATAGCTACCACTTCCCAGTACGAGACTAGGCAGCAGGATTCAGTATGAGACTAGGCGTATGAAGTACGAGACTAGCCATAGCTGTAGTCTACGACAGGTCGTGTTAGAGCTCACTTTGAGATTAGCCAAACCACTAACAGAGCTTTGGTTTGCCAGGAAGCGCCAGCTTCCCTAATAGTGTTCCCAGACCCACTACAAAGATATATTTAGTTGCGGGTTCAGCAACTAACCGACGGATTGGAGAAAACCAACCAACTGAAAGAAGATGCCGGCTCCTAAGATTACTGAAAGTGACGGCATAGAGAACTTTCGCGAGGTACTAAGCTCCGATGGACGTGAGCAGCAGACTGAAGTGACGACAGGACCGGATGAGACATCGATGCCACAGCAAGTGCATGTTCCGCAGCCGATTTTTTCGGTGGTTAACCCTCCTAAGGTGACTTCTATCGCCCGTGAGGCGCTGGTAGAGTGGATGAAACTACGAAAGGAGCATGAAGGCCACGTGAAGGAGCGTTGCAAGGACAGCAAGGAAGACGTCGCCGCTGTGATGAGGAGTGTGAAGAGTTCTTTTGATGACTACTTGCTCGAAACACTGTGCGAGGTTCGTTGGGGAGTGGAGAAGAAGGATGTGTCGGACGATTTCCTGCTGGAGAAGATCCGTGAGATCACCGACAGTTTCCAGAACCAGGTACTTCCTCCGGTGAAGGAACGTTTTCGTGACGAACTCAATATGGACATGAAAAACATGGACATCGATTCGAGAGTGACTGATTACTTTCATCAATGCAACATGTTGATCAAGAAGTACGGCTTCATTAGTTTTTTTGAGTCTGAGAAGGGGCCAAAAGAAAAATGCAAGTTGCTCATCAACTCTCTCCCAAAGGGATTGAAGGACAAGGTGCAAAATGAACTCGACTATCGTGTCCCCGAGGCAAAGGCTGACATCAAGAAGTTATACTTTTTGGTGAGCGACAAAGCCAGGGAACAAGCAATTGAAGAACGTGCTTTGAAGAGTGTTGGCAACCCGAGGCGCAGCCGTGATTCAGACCAGAAGAAACGTCATGCCGAGCAGAAGGATCGCCGGTCAGTGAAGAAAATGAAGCAGTCCAACAAAACAAATCAATCCCAGGCTGGGAAATCCGCTCAGGTAGCTACGAAGGGGGTGCCTAAACAAGATTGTTTTCATTGTGGAGGAGCCCACTACTTGTCCAAATGTCCAACCGCTACGCCCGCAGAGCGCGATAAGCTACTCGCAGACAAAAAAGTACCAACAACCAAGAGCACAGCTACCAAAAAAGGAAGCCGCTAGATTAAACCGAGTCCAAGCGTGTATTCCTAAGCGTGGGAAGGTTGTTGTGCTGGAGAATGAGGTGGAGATTCCGCTCTGTATCGACAGTGGGGCAGACCGCTGCTGTTTAGATGAACATGCTTTTGATCGGGTGAAAAAGGCAAGGCCTGAAGTTGTGCGCCATAAGCTAGTGAAACCAGTGAAGTGCACTTTGGCTGATGGGACTGTGATTTGTGTGAATTGGACTGTGAAATTGAATTTAAAGTTGCGAACAATTGCCGGTGAGGTTAATGTTGCCGAGCCAGTCGAGTGCTTAATCATTTCTGGCGACTCGGGTGAGTTCCTACTGGGAAATGACCTGTTGCTCTCCCTAGGAATTGACGTTGGGCGGCAAATTGACATGCTGGCAGTGCCTTTCGCGGCTGATATGGACGGAGATGACTTTGACGATGCCAATGAGCCAACTATTGGTATCGATGAGTTAAAAGATGATGTACGAGCGGGGGTACGTGGCTTGGTGGTGAAAGCGATCGAAAATGGCTTCCCACGCGAGCATAAGAAATAATTGTTTCGCATTGCGAGCAAGTTTGATATATGGAGGCTGCAATTGGGAGCTGATCCACCTGCTAAGGTACCACCAATGCGTGTACGACTCAAGACTGGCGCTCGACCCTATCGGTGTAAGGCTCGGAGGTATCCGCCAGAAATACGACGTTTCTTGGATGATTTTAACTCCAAGTTGGTCGAATAAGATTGGGTATACGAGAATCAGGAAAGTCGTCAGGCGTGCCCAGCACTACCGGTGAGGAAAGGAGCGGGAGAATTTCGGCAGACAGCCGATTATAAACCGGCAAACGCTTTGGTTGAGGCGATTGTGGGGGTGATGCCCGATTTGAACACCGACCTTGGCGATGTTGAAGGAGCAATTGTTTTCGGTTTGTTTGACTTCATCAAGGGCTACTGGCAATTGGCACTAGCAGACGAGTGCCAGGAGATGCTTTCGGACATGACGCACAACAAGGTGTACACTCCAAGAAGGGTACCACAAGGCTGTACAGATGCTGCGTTGTTTTTTCAAGCCACGATCCAGAAGTGTTTGGAAGAGCTGCTACACCGGCACTTACTCATTTGGATAGATGATTTGTTGTTATTTGCGAAGGACGTGCACACATACTTGGAGAAAATGGAGAGGATGTTCGAACTGCTTGACTTCTTCGGATTTAAGCTGAGCGTTAAGAAATCTTGTTTGTATAAAAGTGAAGTACGTTGGTGTGGGAGGATTATTACTGGTTCTGGTGTTCGACACGACCCAAAGCGCCTCCGCACGCTCCAGGAGCTGCCGTATCCATCCACTGCGGGGAAATTACAGCAGTTCTTGTGCTCGGCAAATTGGATAAGAGATAGTTTATTGGACTACGCTAGAAGGACCCGACCGCTGCAAGACGCGTTGGATCACGCTCTATCGACTGCAACCAGGCGGACAAAACGCGTTGCCTCTGGGATAGCCATCAGTCTGACCGATGAGGAACGACTAGCGTTCGATGGTTTGAAGCGATTACTGATGAACAGTGTCAAGTTGGCATTCCCGGTGGAACATGCTACGATGTGTGTTTTAACAGACGCTAGCGACCTTGGCTGGAGTTTGGTGGTGACACAAGTGATCGAGTGGAAGGCTAACGAGCCGGCGCATCAGCAACAACACCAATTGTTGATCTGCTTGAGCGGAACGTTTACTGGATCGCAGTGTCATTGGAGTATCATAGAAAAAGAGGCATACCCAATTGTATGCGCCTGCGATAAACTAAGTTACTTGTTGTTGAGACCCAATAATTTCCAGCTATATTGTGAACATCGAAACCTGATATACGTTTTTGCTCCGGGCGCGGAAGTAAAGAAGCATATCCGAGGCAAACTGCTCAGGTGGGCCACAAAGCTGATGGAGTACAAGTACGTGATCGAGCACATCGAAGGCACATCGAATGTTTGGAGCGACATGGTGTCTCGATAGGCCGGAAACCACGCAAAGGACGCTCACCTACGACAGATGACGCTCCGACCAAGACACTCAGAAGCTCCTACGGACTCAAGAACTGCAAGACGTAAACGGAAACGCCGAAAGAGCAAGCGGTGACCACAGCGCCGCTACTACACCCTCGCAGCTACCTATACGCCCCCTGAACGACCCAGAATTTGAACAACCTACCCTAAAAGCGATCCTCGAGTCTCAGGATCGACATAAACAAAGTCGTCCACAGGAAGCAATAGGAGATGACGAGCAAGGATGGCGTGTAAACGGGAAGCTGTGGATACCTGAGACGGACGCTAACCTGATATTGCGTATACTGGTGGTGGCGCATTGCGGTCCACAAGGACACCGGGGCAGAGAGGCTACTATTGAAGCGATTCGAAGATTCGTCTACTTGGTCCACCTGAGAGCGCAGGTGGAGAAATTTTTATCAAGGTGCCTACTATGTCACCATGTCAAAGGTAGTAAAATAATCCAGCGTCCATGGGGGGAGAAGTACCGTACGAATGAACGAAATGGAGCTCTCCACTGGGATTTCTTATCTCTGGGCGATAGCTTCGCGGGTGATCGCTACTTATTAGTACTTAAGGACGAAGCGACTCATTTCTGCGAACTGACCTCATGTGCTGTACCGACCAGCGAGGTAGCAGTCGACGCTATCCTCACGTGGCACAGCAGATACGGCATTGCACCACTCTGGATTAGTGACCAAGGATCGCATTTTAAGAACACTGTGGTAGCAGAAGTATGCCGTCGCCTTAAGTCAAAGCAAGAATTTACTGATGCCTACTGTCCGTGGATAAATGGCAGCGTCGAGCGAGCAAACCGCGACGTCATACAAGTGCTACGAGTACTGTGTTTGAAATATGAAGTGGATACACATGACTGGACCTTTTTCGTACCCATCTTACAAGGAAATTTAAACCATACGCCGGTCCCATCGCTTGGTAACAAGGCACCTGTAGAACTGTTTTGCGGACTGCCTATTGCATCGCCGCTGAGTTTCTGCGTAGACCCAAAACAACGGAAGATACTTGAGTTACCAGGACAGCCGGCCAAAATTGAACGCTGGTTAGAGGTGATGAAAGAGAGTGTACGTGCTTTGCATAAACCGATGATCACGGCGCGTGATCAACAGACGGAGCGTAACAAAAAGCGTCATCAGCATGCACAACGACTGAACTTTGATGTTGGAGATTACGTTCTCAGATCACGAGTGGATAGTAAGCATCAAGACAAGCTTTTGGTGACATGGATCGGACCCTACCAAGTCATACGGGCCGACACGCACTCGTTCCGGGTCCGCCACCTCGTGACAGGAGCGGAAACTGACGTCCATTCGTCGAGGTTGAAGTTCTACGCTGACAGCTCCTTGCAGATCACGGAGGAAATTCGTGAGCATGTTGCAGCCCAGGGGCAGATCCTGGCAGTAAGAGAACTACTGGACTATGCATGGAACAAAGAAAAAAAGGACTAAAACATCCTGGTGGCCTGGAAGGGCTTGGAGTCAATTGAGGACTCGTGGGAACCTGCGAGATCACTAATGAAAGACATTCCTGTGCTACTCAAGCAATTTGCAGCAGCCAGAGATGATTCACGATTCGAGAAACACATTCATACGCTGGCCCGACAATAGAGTGGTTTAGCAGAAAGCTACGAGCGTGTGACGCCCAGTTTTTTTTGTGAGGAATGCCAGAGACGAGCGTCACACGTTCGTTCAAGTGATGTAGCTACGACTGATAAGCTTTCTACAAGTCGTATACAAATGTATATCTATGCACTTTAGCATCCGAATACTGTAAACCACAAGTTGGTGGAGCACACGGCTCCAGTGCTCTTCCATTTTACATCTTGCACCAGCAGTCACCAGCCGCCGCCCATGGAGTCTTCTCGCCCCACCAAGAAGCGCAAGACACAAGTCCGCTTCGATGAGGACGACGACGATGCTCTGCTCAAGGAGGTGCTCGCAGCGAATCCATTCGAGGTGGAGCGTGGCGGGATGACGGCTGCATGGGCAGCCGTGGCCTCGGCTTTGGCGCTGGATGTGGATGCAAGGCGATGCCGAGAGCGCTGCTCTCTGCTGCTCACCGACTTCAAGGCCAAAATGGCTAGAAGTGCAGCAGCCAGTGGTATCGATGAAGAGCACACCGAGAGGGACGACCAGCTCGCCGACGTGCTAGAGCTGTTCGAGGACGCTGAGACGATGGAGGAGGAGAAGAAGCAGGCCAAGAGAGCCAAGTAGCGAGACGACGAGCGCGCAGATGCAATGCGCGACGAGGCCATGACCGGAATGAAGGGGAGAAAGAGCAAGCATGACAAGTTCGCTGAGTTGATGGCACACGTCAAATAACGAGATGAGTTTGCACGTACTTTGGAGCTCAAAAAGGTAGCGAACGAGGAAAACCGCATAGCATTAGAACGAGAGCGTTTAGCGTTAGAAAAGGAAGAGCGCATGGCATTTATTGAGGTTATGCGAGCTATGGCAGTTCGAATTCCGCAGTAGGAAAAGCGAGCGCTATGTAGGTTTCGAGTGATGGCGGACTAACTCCGAAGAAACGACTGATCTGGTTGGGACTAGTACAACTTCTAAAGTTTGTCAGTAGAGCAGCAACTAGGTAGTACTTGCCGACAGGAGAAAGTAGGAGCTTGGACGAAACCTTAATATCCTCGTACGGCCACAACCGAGTTATTCCACCAAACCCCCACTCGACAGATACACGCACAGCACTCATTGCACCATTAAAGGTTCTTGATCCCGCGAAAGGCGTGAGCCTTTGAAACCGACTTGCAGTGTAGGCCGATTTGGGTAAGCAGGATCCCCGTACAAGCAGTACGACTCGCCATGCACGCTAACAAGACGCTGCAAAACTTTACTTCACTTACTCGTAGCAGGTAGACATCATGCCGACGACCGAGAACGGGGCCGCGCTGCAGCGGTCGTTGCACGCGGCAGTCCTATCGACAGGTGTATCGGCTTCGTTGATGGCACGGTGCGTGGCATCGCCCGACCAGTGCACAACCAACGGCAGTGCTATAATGGGCACAAGCGCAAGCATGCACTCAAGTATCAAGGTGTCATGGCTCCCGACGGACTATTCATCGACTTCTATAAGCTCCACACCTTGATGAGCTCAATATGCCGCACTCAAGGGCAAGAAGCTTGCTGCACTTAGCGTAGATTAGGTCCACCATGAAGCGAAAGATCAGGCACAGCGCACTGGGCGACCTGCCGAACATCACAGCAAGATCCCCGTACCGTCCAGGGTACGCGAGCCGGCGCAGCAACACACAGAGCCCCTCGACTTCACCAACGCGAAGGCGGCTCGGTAGCTTGTAGTCTTCCTCAAGCCGCAGCGCCTTGTGCAGCCGAATTACGTCACGCTTCCAGAATCGGAAATTAAAACGACAGTCTCCGTCGCTTCATGCGTTGAAATTGAAGTTGCCCTTCAGTGTGAGGACTGGTCGTGGAATAGGAGATCTGGCGAAGAGCACAGCGGCGTCCTCGACGAGGACGAGGTCCAGAGCGGTCGCTGCGAGGACTAAGCTCTCCTCGAGCATCTTGACTGGCTTGTGTGCTTTGCAAATGTAGTATACACCAAGGACTGATAAGAGCTCGCGTTCGCTCTGCAAAATGCTTCGCTGGCAAACCAACGTGTGCGGCAGTGTGATTAGGGTTGTGTGATTGGCGCTAGTCTACAACTCGCACAAGTTCCTGCTGCTAAACCACTCTAATGAGCAGCGGGTTGGATTTTTCGATGGGTCCGTAAACTAAGGATATTTTTCGTAAATTACGAATATTTTCGGACTTCTGAAACACGATACTTTCGACAACCTCTCGAAAGTTATATATGCTGTACTTGATTTGATTTAGGCACGTGTTACTGTGCCCATCTGGGGGAAAATGTGACGAGGCATTGGTTCCCATCCGACACCATCCGACACCATCCGACTCCCACATACGACCATTTGTGCCCATCTGATCCCAACTACCGAAAGAGCCAGTAATGTAATATTTTGATGCGTGTCACGCAACTATACGGGTTTGCTGCGATTAACCGGACTCCTATACGGGATTAACCGGTCTCTTATACGGCTATGTCTGTCTTGGACTGACAGCAAGCTACGGGTGAAACATCTCACAAGCGCATTTTCATTCGCATTTTACTACTGGTTTGGTCAAAATGTAATGTATTTAAATGCACAAGCTAAGGTATCTGTAGCGCAGATACTGCGGCGTCTTCTTGTCGATTAGTCCCATAATAAAAAAGGATCTACGTACCTTTTGGTCGTGCTTCTCCACAAAGACGCGACCCACATTACCAGGCTCATCCCCAAATTCTTGCATCCACGTCTTCAGTCTCTGTTTGCTCGTCGTTCCTTCACGCTCTTGATCCTTTAGGCGCTGAATGAGGTTGTGGACGTCGCGAATTTTCATGTTACAGTCTGAATTTTCAAGGACAAACTGCAGAATATTTTTCTTCTTTGCCTTCGCCTTGCGCAAAACATCAACCGTCTTCACCATGGAAGGAGCAAGTGCCGTTTTCGGACCGACGAGTAGTGCTCGTAGTTGGAACGAGTCAGGGGATGGTTATGCTGCAGTTTGGCAGTAGTGACGCATAACGCGAACACAGGGTCGTTTGGGCTACCATTGACGACACGGACACAAGCGTTTATCTGAAGGAAGAACACATATTTTGTCAGTATTACGAAAGGCATTACAGCACATCCAGTTGCAGGTGTCCCATCTGAACCCGACCCGATGGGAATTCACCCATCTGTGCCTAACTCGATAGTATTTAGCCCAACTGTGCCCAAATATAAATGACTACATACCTGTGCACCGCACTCAGTCGATCGTATTTCCCGACGTGGCCGCTTGCCTTTACCCCGCGGTTTGTACTTGCCCGCGTGGGTGCAAACAAGGGTCTTGTCGTACCAGATCCACTCCTCTGGGATTAGAGGAGCTAAAGTATTTTGCTTCTGGATCTTGCAGTTGCGCTCCTGGACCTTGTTGTTAGTACGAATTCGAAAGCTCTGGTACACATACAGTAGTAATTAGGCTAGTTGTCAACTAAACAATTTCTTAGCGATGCGAACCTGGTATGTCTGCGCCATATACTCGTTGAGGTAAGCATGGAATGACTCCCACGAGTCAAACTGCATCTGAAGTAGCTGGGGGGCTAAGGCACAAGATGTCTCTCCACTGGAGGCCTCCTCTTGGGCGCTCTGTGTCTCGAACTGGCTCGAGGTTTGCGACGACTGTACACTCGAGTCCCCGGATGGCAGTGGCCACTCGGCGTCGCTGTCACCGTTGTCGCTATCATCTTCACTCGGAGCAGCGTACTGTCGGCGCTTTTGTGCTGGACGCGGCCGGCGCTCCATACTTGCCGCTTTGCTCATTTTTCCAAATGAGGGGGAGCCACTCGTTCTGTCCTTGCAGTATACTGTATACGCCGTCGTTCGTATAGCGTGCGCAGAGCATGACACACGAGGAATAGGGCATGACAAAGAAGAGACCTCCTCAGATGGGCGCAGTAGCCACTCTCTTTGATTTATCAAGTTGGGCAAGGCTTGGGAGGGCGGTGTAGTGGTGGATGGCTTTAACGGACCAAGCCTAGCCCATGCACTGGGGAATGTCGACAGGCAGACATTCCCAAGCTGGCAACAAGATGCGATAGTACAGATAGCTACCACTTCCCAGTACGAGACTAGGCAGCAGGATTCAGTATGAGACTACGCGTATGAAGTACGAGACTAGCCATAGCTGTAGTCTACGACAGGTCGTGTTAGAGCTCACTTTGAGATTAGCCAAACCACTAACAGAGCTTTGGTTTGCCAGGAAGCGCCAGCTTCCCTAATAGTGTTCCTAGACCCACTACAATTTTGTGCGAATGCCTTGCTAGCTAAAGGTTGCCGAAAAAACGTAATCAAACGCCGAGAACCAGCAGAAAGTTCTTCGACGCTGTATACAGTCACCATGACCTAAAATGCATTTGTCCAGATCGTGTTGTCCTCTGCATTTAAGCATCAAGCTCATAGATCACACACATACCACCGTTGGGCACAACATTACTTCCGATTTTCACTCGCATTTGTCCTGAATTCCCCCACATCACGATGTCGCGGGGCTCGTTCTTCTTGTACACCGGCTAAAGGCTCAATATGAAAAGCAACAGAATCTACCGGTTCCTTCTCTTTGTCAATCAGGTCTTCATGTAACGCCCGCCAAGCTGACAATCTAAGTCGGGCTCTAGGAGATCGCCTTCGTATCTGCAATAACTGTCGCCTTCGAAGCTCAATAACTACAAGCACAAAGCACAACCTACGAGCAGCACGATGAACACAGGCACAGCCAACACCCAGTACAAATTCGACAAATTATTACTCGTTCGGTTGACAATAATTGATGGACTCGTCGTGTACGCGGTCCAGGACGTGCTCGAATCCGAGTTCGAGTCAGCAATAGTAGACGGATCAGAGTCATCACAGAGCGACACAGTTCGCAATCTCCACACCGTCGGCTCACAGCTCAACACGCAGACGCAGCCAGACTGGCCAAGGCAAAACTTGGTCGATCTGGCCAGAAAGTTGTCCTGCCTGGCGTAATTCAGTGCAATGGCGTTGCACTCGAGACAGGCGGGATCCGTGGCTTCACAGTAGGTTGTGCTCACTGCAGGATACTGATGATAAAGTCCTCCAGTGAAGTTGTGGGGGCTGCCACTGTCCGCATTGGGGCCACTGGTCGTTCGGTAGTCCAGTTTGTAGTCGTAGAAAACCATGGACATACAGTAGCCGAACTGGGACAACACACAGCCTTGTGGATCAGCGGCGACTGGTACATTGAGGCAGTCGTAGCAACTGCGGTGAGTGAAACAGGTTTCCCCCGGTTCGAGGCCGTAGTACGCGCACGTATCCAAGTCTGAATTGGTGCGATTCATACTCGCCTCAACAGAGTTGTCTAACACCGAATTCGATGTCAATGCGACGCGCTCGCTACTAGTGCCACTAGGGATTGCCAAAGTGACGAGTAAGGATTGCACTTGTGACAGGGTCTTCAATGGCGTTCCGGCATCTGATCGGTCTCAGCTGAACACTTTATGATGCTCAGTTGAAGTGAGATAATTGGATGAAAAAGTCAGAATAATTCTATCGGATTGGATAAAATGCGTGTTTGATTGATTAAGAGCACCGTAATCGACGGAACTTGCATTCGACATTTTGTCATGCCCCAACTGTATGCTAGTCAAATTTGGCACTTCAGCTTTATCATATTTGTGGTATCTCCTGCTGTAAGGGGAAGATAAAAAACTCGTTACTTCTTTCTCAAAACACAATCATAGACGGACAGGCTTGGCTCCTGCTTTCATTAAGTTATAGACCACCTAACATTGCATACCTGAGTACTGCAAATCAAAATTGCTTAAGCAGCTAAAAGGAAGACCGTACTCTATTTGGCATCGCGTCGGGCTTCCAGCATTGCGACGGTGGACGACGAGCGGTCGGTCCGCGTAACACCGGCGTCGGTTGAGCTCTCTTCAAAGGACCCTTCCACGACCACGACGTCGCTATCCACGCTTGCTGCCTGCGCACCGTTGTTCCGATCTCTGCTGCCGATTACCGTACTGCACTCATCCTGGACCTCTGTGTAGGCAGCTCGAGCTGTGTCATTATTCCGCGCTGAAACTTGAGGAGACAGCGGCTGTGCCTGGGTGTTATCACCTCCTGCCTCCGTAGTTGCGCCTCCTACATGAGGTGAAGACATATACTGTGGCTGCTGATTAGCGCGTTGTTTCTTCTCGCGCTCGATCAGCGTTTCTTGCATTTTCTTCCACCCTGAAAGCCGCAAACGGTTCGACGGCGACGTAATAGCGTTCACATTATTGTAGGGCCCCTCCGGTCGCGGAGGAGGTCGCTGTCGCGCCATTCGTCGACATAGTCCGCGTTTATACATGAATACCGCGAGTAACGTCACTTGCAACACTAAATAAATTATCAGCATGGTGCTGTAGCTCGTGGTGTCTGCTGGAGTGCTGTTGTTCCCCGACGCGCTGCCATCTGCGTCACATTCCGCCGGCATATTTAACTCCCAGTTGTTCGTCTCGCAGGCCATGACACACACGCAGCCGTCTGTGCCAACACAGAGCTGTCGTTCCACTTCAGTCGATACGTTTTCCGTCTTAAATCCCCAATGCGACGCCTGACTCAAGCTGCCATTGTTCACCAGTTCGTCACAGAGCACACAGGCCTCGTCCGTTGGCTCGCAGTACGTGGAATTAACCGACGGGAAGTAATTATACCAACCTGTGAGACTTAAGTCCTCGCCTGTGGTGTTACGACGATAATCCAGAGTGGCATCGTAGCTGGACATGTCTTCACAGAGGCCCGAGGGCGCCAAAAGGCAGCCGTCACTCACACCAGCCACGTCCGAGTTCAGACACTCGTAGCACGTACGCGGTTTGCGGCAAGACTCGCCCTCCTGTACTGCGTGGTACGAGCACGTATCTCCGTCCGAGTTTCCCACGCGGTACGGCCCACTGATAGTCGCAGAGCCTACAGAATCATCCATGGACGAAGAGGAAGCACGGGTGTCATTGTGTATCTCGCGCTCGCTGCTGCTGTCGTCGCTGCTGCTATTGCTGGCGGTTTGCGGACGCGAATGGGACAGCGACATGGCGTCCGGCACCCGCGGATTCTCGGAGAATGGCGCTCCGTTGGACTTGCAAAGGTGTCGAGAGCCTGGAGACGATGGTGCAGCTCCTTCCCAAGAGCGGTGTACACTGACTCGTCTCGCGGGTTATGGTCCGATCTCCAATCGTCAATCGTCAAAACCCTTGTCTCAACGCTGGGTTTTAAATTGATGTGTTGTACTCAGCCTTTTATTTTGTGTTTTTTAAGAAAACATTCCAAAGAAATGATGGATTATATCGAATCCAGCTGGCGGGCACGTCAGTTGATTGTGGCAGATAGTGAATACAGTTCTAAAATGCCTACACTCCTGAGTCTTGGCTTGTGCTAGACACGCATTGAAACGAGGAGAGCACTGAGAAGAGACCACCGCTCTTGCGCATCTTGCTCGTTGTGTTGCCATTAGCTCCTGGTGCACCGCGTCGTTTTGCATTCTTTGTGCCACTCCAGCTCTTGCTCTTGCCAAGTTCCGGACGGGTCGTCGACGTAACCTCATCCTGGTTCGGCACAGCATTCTCATCGCCGTCTTCAGCCTTATCCGAGCTGAACGAAGTGAACACGAAACCTTTGGACGATGCACCACCACCTCCAGCCTGTAGATTGAACAAGTAAATAATAAATATTAAGAAAAAAAATAATGACACCAACTACGCAACAGACAAAACGTACCGAGTTGGCACTGAAGAGTTTGCACTGGCCGATCACGCGACTAAACGACGACGAGCCTCGAGATGCCGACGTGATACCACCGTACGAGTTGAGCCGACCGAGTTTCGGACGAGTTCGATCTGTCCTCGCCTTCTTCTGAGCTGTTCCAGAACTTGCCCTGCTGTCCGATGTTGAGTCGACGTCAGTACGGTTCATCATGTGCATCAGTTCTTGCGAGTCTTCGTCCTCTTCCAGCAGCAAATTGGGCATCGCAGTGGCCTTCACATTCGGGTCTGCTTCGTTGTTCTCCAGTGCGATCTGACGCTGCAGATCCTTCATACGCTGCATCCGACGATTGATACGAGCTCGCTCCGAGAAGAGTTTCATCTGCTGTCGTTCTCGCTCTTCGTCCGACTCCACTTCGTCTCCATCAGGTCCGTTGTCCTTCTTAGCTTCGTCCTCTTCTTCATTGTCACTACCAGACTCGGACGAGGTCACGTAAATCTTTGGCTGGTTCATGAAACGTTCACGTAGCATCCGCTCCATCTGCGCTTCTTCGTCTTCTTCTTCCTCTTCGCTATCTTTCTTCTTCTTCTCGCCATTCTCGTCCTCACTCAACTCCTCGTCCGACTCCAACAAACCCAACCGCGCAGCTTCAAACTTACTACCGTCAGCAGCCACCAACTCGTCGAGATTGAAGCGACCACGAGCGCCAGAGCCAGAGTGGAGACCGGAGAACGCGCGACGATTGCGACCGAAGCCTTCCTTGACATTGCGCATCACTTCCTTCACTTGCTGCCGGTCCTGGTCTTCCTGTTCGCGACGGAACATCTCGTCCAGATCCTGTTCCTGCGCGCGTTCGTCGTCCGACAGATCGTCGACGATGTGGTCCAGATCTCCCTCACGAAGCTTCAAGGCGTTGCGCTCCTCCTCCGCCTCCCTGAACTCTTGCGTCTTTGCTTGCGGCACGCCGAAACCGAAATCGCCCAGCCCGCCGATCTTGAGAACGTCTTCTTCGTCGTCTTCCTCGGCTTCCGACTCGACGAACTTGTCTCCGCCTTTGACCAGGCGCTTGCGTTTGCGCGTCTGCAAGGCCTCAGCACGCAGCATGTTGCGGTACGCTGCCGCCTTGTCCTTTGGACTCGAGGGCGTGGAAGACGCGGCTTCCTTGTTATTCATCTCGGCGTCATGCGTCGCCTCCACAGCGTCTGTTGCGTCCTCCATCTCCTCTTCTGCGTCGGCTCCTTCCTTGTCGTCCTGTTCACTGTCTGCCTCGTTGCCGTCCTCTTCAGCTGCGGGTTCGGGTTTCTGGATCCTATTACGCCGACGCACGACCTTGACACTCTCCTCCTCCTGCTGCTTCGGACTCTCCATCGCCATAGACGTCGCGTTCTCATCCACTGCGGGCGCTATAGACATGGCTACGTGTTCTTCCTCGTCCTCTTGTTCGTGTGAACTCTCTACGTTCTCCATCAAAGTGTCCATGGGCTCCGTCTCTTCGTGCTCGACGTTCTCCACCGAAGTGTCCATGGGCTCCGTATCTTCGTGCTCGTCTTTGCTTTCCTGCTCCTCGTGGTTCTTCTCCATTTTCTCCTTCAGCTTCTCGTTCTTAAGAATATTCTTCTCTTCCTCCTCGTTTATAGCCTTCAAATGGTCTTCATAGGTCGCGTGTCCGAAGAACTCGGCCATACTCTGTGCGCCTTGTTGAATGGCCTGCGTCCTTAGTTTGAATAGCATGTCCTGTTTCTTACGCGACGTTGCCGACGCCGTGGTTGCTACCGCTAGCCTCATCGCCTTGCGAGGCGAGAATATATCATTCTTCTTGACTGTGGACTGCGGCGTCTGCGTCCCTAGACGCCGCCGGTTGAGTTGCTGGTGGTGTGCTCGGTTTGCCTCTTTTTTCTTGCGCAACTTGGCTACGAGCGCGCTCTTTGCGGCCTGGTACTCGGACTCTGGTGGTGGAGCGCGAGCACTCTCGACCACACTCTCCACAGCCGCCTGCTGCGTGATCTGCGTCGCCTCCTGCAACAGCAGTTGCGTCTTCAGCGCCAATTCCTCGCCGCTCATGGCAATGATTCGGACGAAGCGATTGTGGCAAAAATGTGGCAGAGTTTTTGCGCGGGTCTTTTTCCCGCCACTTTTTGCCGAGGGAGAGTATGCTTTACAAACTGCAAGCTAAAATTGATTGTAACCAATTGCGCTTGAAAATGAGTAGCAAACTCTAAATGGGCAAGTTGAAGTGGCAGTTCCCATGTCATGTTTCAGCATCAACGAATTCTTCTCTCACCACAACATTCCTCGTCATCATGGCTCGTACAGTTCCAGTTGCCCCTACGCCGAAGCTCTTTGATGAGTACGAAATGCCGACGAGCGCAACACACAAGGCGCGGATCCGTTTGTTGCAAATGCGGGTGAGGGAGCAGCCCAATGAGCGTTTTGCCAGCGTTCTCCAAAAGAGACGCTTTCGAGCTGCCTTCGACGACGTCGCTTGGGAACAGAATCTGCAGAAGGTCTACGAAAACGCTGATAGCCACCAGCTTAAGCAATTCGAGATCGACCCAATGCCACTTAACGAATCTTCGTTTGAGCTGCTCTTGTCAACAGTGGGCGATATCATTGAGACCAGCTCTATGGAAAATGTTGCAACAGCTTCTGACGAGGACAAAATGGCTCTGATCGACGCTGTGATGCGGGCCGTCTGTCGCGAATGTACTAGCCAAATGAAGATCGAGCGCAATGTGACGTTCAAGGGCAAAGCTCTTGAGTCTTTCGGTCGTGTGGACCTGCTTCGCTATGGAAACCTCGAAAACGCGATAATTGTGGAATGCAACAAGCAAGTTTTTGACAAAGGCATGGCACAGACGGCCATCACTGCGGAGACGGCCTTGCTCGAGCGGCTGGAAAAGGATCCTCAGATGAACGAACATATCTACGGTGTCGTCTCGGACTTGTTGACGTGGCAAGTCATGGAGGTGGATGCTGAAGGTGCACGATTCTGCACGCTTATCGTTAATGAGAATGAAAAAGAGGATGGTCTCCGTAATGTTATTGGATCGCTTGCAGCTCTACTGCAGGGGAAAGAAGCTCGTGACGTGTAAAGTTGACTTGGCAGAGTCGTGCAGCTTTTTGAAATAGTTTTACCAGACCTAAAATGCACGCTCAGGGTTTAACGTCGCGGGAATTTCAGTGCATTCTTTTTTTCTTTTTATACATTTTTTACTCAGTAAGAGAAATATGCGAGGTCAAAAACCAGCTCCAAAAACGTTGCCTGCATTCTCTCAGCCCTTGAATCAGAGACTGCTTTACAAAACAACTAGCGCATCCCGGGAGTTTTCAAACACCAAAGTGCATCATCATCCGTGCCAGCATCTCCAGCCCACGTAGAGTACTTGACTCAAAAGGGTCTCCCTCGACCAATCGCACATTTGGATCGTAGCACCAGCTCAAGTAGAGCGCGCATGGCGAGCGATCGAGAGGACTCGCCACTGCCACATTGTTTGTACCCATCTGAAATCCAGAGTTCATTGGTGTGCACGAAGTCCCCAGACGCCGCTGCGCTTGGCTCGTCATTTCCCCCTTTTTCACGAAATACTCGACCCATTCCTCATTCCAAATCTGCGCGAGAACGTTCGCTGTGGCATCGAGTGGCGGCTCACGGAAAGGTAGGAACAATAACTTGTCCAGATTCTCTTTCGTGAGCATATTTACCATTGAAAGAAGTGGTGGACCTGGCAACGCCTCGTTCGAGAGTCCTAGAGCAGAGTTAAGCACCGCCTCGATCATCACGCTGGCATTTCCCGGGTGATAGTCGATCATTGACGCTCCGAATACTTGTGCCGACCAGTTGGTGCTGTGTCCGTAGTGCAAACAGTTTCCATACATCGAACAGCGTCGAGCGAGGTCATGAAAACCCTCGAGTGAAAAATAATCCAGCAGGTTTGACCACGAAATAGTCTCCGGCTGCAGCTCCGCTATACGCGTCAGCAGCGCCTCATCCACGGGGTCACTCGCATCACGTCCTGCCTTGACGACGCCGTAATTCACTTCGACTGTCAATATATTCGCCAGCATCAGACCGCGAAGACGATGGAGATTCTTAAGAATGTAAATGACGAACAAATCCAGCACCGACAAACGCTTTGTCGAGTTCTTCTGCTTCTTTTCTGGGTCAACGTAGTCCTCCACCAAGGTCCTAAAATCCACAGTGTTAAGCGCAATTTCGTCATCGAGTGGAGGAGAGTTAGCGGGCACATTCCACATCGTCAAGTTGCCAACCAGGGACGCAGCATCAGACGCTTTCACACGTTTTCCTTTCGCCGTTCTCTTCTTCTTTCGGTTCCGTTTCTTCTTCGCTTGTCCAGTTGAGCCATTGGTCCTTTTAGTTGCACCAGGTTGCTCCTTCTCAACCAGATTCACGACATCGGGCGATGCTCGGATCTCTCCAGTCAGCATGTACTGAGTTAAGTCGAGGCGGTCGATCTGACGGCAGAAGCAACACAGCGCAGGTAGAATTCTACTACTGTGTTTCACCAAGTTCGAGAAGAACTGGGAACGTGCTTCAGCTGCAGAAATCGTCTCCGCCGACGCCCAGTGCTTCAAATATGCCATCACCTTTGGGTTCTCATCCTGCTCTTGTAGCGAGGTCAGTACAACGTTCAAGCTGTTCCTGAAGTCCTTCAACGTGGTCTCACTCCACGTTGACGAGAGCCAAACTTCCATCACACTTGAGATCGAGACACTGGAAGATCCGAGCATAAGCGCAGCTACTTTCCACTTGGCCACGGCAAACTCGCTCATCTCGAATCCAACATATCGCAAAGGTCCGTCGCGACTTGAGTTCTCGCATAGCGTAGCAGCCAGGAGACTACTACAGTCAGTGAAGCCAATCGCTACGTGGGTCGAGTCGAAGTAGTAGATATCCGCGCGACTGACGTTGTTGGAGAAGTTCGATCGAGTCTTAGCGTCATATCTCGGTGCATAGTCACTCAAAGCTTCACGAGCGTCAACGATATCTCCATGATGAACGGACCCTCTGGCTCGAAGGAGTTCCATCGCTCCGGTCCCATGCCAGCGCTTCACTCGGTCACCAAAGCTTATCGTGTCAAAAAAACTTCCATCTCGCATGCGTAGTGCATCGATCCAAGGGTTCACGCTGGCATCCAAGAAGGCACGATAGAGAAGCTTCTGCGCGAGTGCAGCGTCGATACCTTCGGGCCATTTACGAAGCTTTGGGAACTCGGTGTGGATTTCTGGTGGCGGATTTGCAAAGAACATTTGCATCTCAAGAGGTAGAAGCTGAAGCCGAGGGTTCGACTGGGACTTGGATATGGCATGTGCCATGCGCAATCTCTCCACAAACCCTTCCAATCGAGCGATATACTGATCTATTTCTTCATATTCCTCGACTTTTGGGACGTCAGGAGGAGGCTTCTCATCACGCTGTTCACTTGGAGTCTCTGTCGACTTGATATCCCTTTTGGCAGTCTCTGATCTGGTGAGGTTCAGAATTACGACATCCAGATTCTGTTCGAAAACTTTCAGCTGGCCCGAATGTTCCACTGCGCTTAAAACGACGTTGGCGCGAATTCCTTGCAAGTCTTGAACGCATTTTTCATGACTGAACCCCATTGTGCCCAAGCAGCGAACCCGACGAAGCCACGCCTTGTGGTTGAGAGGGTCGACAATGCCCGCAACAGAAGAGTTCAAAACTGCTGCCTCGATATTCGGAACCTCTTCCGAACTGGCCGATGAAGCTTGATGCAGCCTCAAATAAACAGCCGCGACGTTGTTCAGCACCACCGATGCGTTCTGACAGCATGATCTCATGACCTCCACCCCCTTTCGATACTTTTCCTCAGCACACTCGAAGTCGCCTTTGAAGAAACAGACCGATCCTTCCTTTCGCCACCCATCTGCCGTCTTTGCCGCATCGAGTAAACCTCCACTTAGTAAAAGTCCTGACTTCGCTAGCATCACGCTCCACTCCGCGTAGGAGCAGAATTGCGACTGCTTGACGAAGTCATGGTCACCGTTTAGCGTACTTTGCAGCAATTGTTGTTCTTTAGAAGACAAACTGGGTATCGCCTTGTGTGCTTGAGCAATTACACGTCTTAACACCAGGTCGCTGTAGTCTCCGTTGGTCTCGACTTTCGCGAGAGCCGAAGCGAGACGATACCAACCTTTGAAATAGGTAGGATCGAGATGCACCGCAGCACCGGAAAGCTGGATAATAGCTGCGTAGTCTTCCACTTTAGAGCGACAAGTTGCGATATTGGTGAGCAGCACCGCCAGCAGTTCAACTTCAGACTGTGCGACTTCCAGTGCACGTTTATAACACGCTAGCGCTCCACGACCGTCGTTCTGGGAGTCCAACGTACTAAAGAATTCATTTCCGAGCTTCTTCCAGCTCATCAAGTCCGTCGGGACGTCTTGCCATGGGATAATTTCTTCTGCTTCGTCGACTCGAACTCCTACCGACCCATCCATCCGCACTTTATAGTATGGCTCGAGAACAACGATCGGTCGTCCTTTAGAGAGCTTGCCGGCCACTACACGTTGCCGTTCATGTGCCGGAAGCTCGGTATCCACCAATCCGTAGGCAGCAATCTCCACCAAATAGCCCGTAACATCCTCGAGAATCAGTGACGACGAGGCAATACCAAAGAACGCGTCATCAACAGCCACCCAACCGCAAAGGTACCGACCTCTGTGCGTCGTCCCGAGCTCCAGTTCTTTGCCAGTCATCGGCGTGAGGTCTCGCAGTGATCTCGCGTCAGACGCTGACTTGGCATCGTCCAGTGACAACCTACCGGTGCGGAGATTTCCAGCGAGTATTTGCTCACCGAAGATGCCTCCTGGCCGAACAAATCGGGCTCGCATCATCTTAAACCGCTGTACCATTCCTTCTTGTGTGCTCAACGACTGAGTCTGCTCGTCTTCGTCGGAATCCTCATCCCACAACTCTGGTTGTCCAGCTTCTGATAAACCCGCAAGAATTGCTAGCAGCATAGCTGGATCGCAACCTGGAAACGGGAAGGCCATGTCAGTGGCGTTCGGCAAAGAGCTGCTTCTTCGTCAGTAAATGCCGTTCTGCACTGGCGTAAGGAAAAAAAATTCTTAGACCCTTTCCCATTGTTCCCAACTGGCAGCACCAAACACTTTTCCCATTTCTACTACACTGCAAATGTAAGTGTCGAGTGTGGAGCGGTACGATGGTCACTTCATAATATTTACCCACTCCACTCCATTAATTCAACGCGAACTACCTGACGAACTGAACCCAAAACGGTGCGATAGTCGAAGATTGGGTCCTCGTACAGGCAGGCGCCAGCTACGCACCGATGGGATGCGAGAAGGTCGAGGCTCTTCTGCCATCTCTTCGCCGGACGTCGGACTTGCTGGAGGCGTCTCCTTCTCGACGATCTTCTTCAGAGGACTTGTAGTCGCCACAGACGGCATTTCGTTATCGACGGTTTTCTCGGGAGCTTCGATCTCTGGAGCGACATGCTCGACCAGTTCGCCGAGAGGAGCGAACGGAAGTTGGAAGAGCCGCAAGAATTCATCGCGCGTAGTCGCTTCATCGTCAGCATGACGCGTGCAAAGCTTGTTGGGCTCGTTGTAAAATTCGACATCTACCACTAATTTCTGCATGGGAAAGATAAGAAAAAAAATGTCACGGAAATATATAAAGCGGAGTGATAAAAAAATCTTACCGGGTTCTTGTTGCGCTTGCGCTGTGTGAGTTCACGTCCTCTCTCCACGATCGCCTGCTTGATGTAGTCGGCTTCTTCTTGAGACTCAACGAGAATCGCCTTGGCACCTGGCACGAGTTGCCCTCGTAACCTTTGCACTTTTTCGTCAATAGCTTCGCGAGAGGAGCCAGTTACGAAGGTGACACAAGTCAAGGCATTGGACATGTCCGGCATGATCATCATCGGTGCCAGATACAACCTTTCCGGTGTGGGCAAGTCTTCAGGATCTCGACCTTTTGATTTAGTCAATAGATTCTCGGCACGTTGTTGGAGCTCGTGTTTCTCCTCCATAGACGTAAGTTGCAGCGTTATATTCTCCAGCTCAAGCGTGTGTTCTAGTTTCATTGCCTTGAACTTGTCATCAAACGCCTTAAGTTGCTCCTTCGCCACGGCGAGTTCCGTCTCAAGTCGCGGGATATCGACAATTACTCTCGATTGAGAATCAGCCAGTTGCTTCTCGAGACGAACATGGTTTTCCTCCGCGACTTTAAGTCGTTCCTGTGCCACCGCAAGCTCCGTCATGAGCTGTGGCGTACTGGCTCGTGCCTCCACTAACTCCGCTTCAAGGTTTTGTTGCTTCTCATTGGCAGCTTTCAACTGTTCGGCAAGTACAGCGATTGTTGTGGTCGCCTCGACGAGTTGTTGTTCTAAGTCGGTCTTCGCATGCTGCTCTTCCTGTGACGAACTAGATCGTGAATGCCGCTGTTTCTCGAGGTCCAGCTCGACCTCCTGCTCGTCCTCCATTTGGGTTTTTAGTTGTCCAGTACAATGCAGTGTGCAAAGCTCGATGGAAACCCTACCAATCTCGGTCGTTCATCGTCGAACTGTCAACGATATCATTTATTATTATTATTATTATAAAAAAAACGTAAATGTACGTCCATTCCGATGGCTTTGCTTGCGTCGAGTGCCCACCGTCTACAAATAAGAGATGGGCTTGAGTTGCGAAGCTGATATCAGACCATTTTTACTTCGCCCGTCGAATAAAAACCAAAATAGCTTGTTATGGATCAGTTGCAAACCTAATTTTTGTCTTACTGCTGCAAGTACATTGTAAGTCACCACTTTACGCTGCCTTCGGTCCACATTCTTTGCTCTAGCGCGCCCGGATCATGAGTGGAGGTGTCCTCCAACGAAAATCATGTGAGTTGTTTTTAAATCGTGCTTTTAGATTCTTTAGAGTGCGCTGGCTATTTTTGCATCTAATTTGAAAACGTGTGAGCTCTGATAAAGTGAATGCGAGAGGTCCCAAAGGCACTAGGCGTATTAATAGCAACAATTGCCTTTAGCTCTGACTTCGACATCCTTAGACATATTTTTACCTTTTTTATTACCCTGCTTTTTCTCCACAAGCTCAAAAAATAAAGATTAAATAAAGTGGTCAGTTGAATTTTTGGGATTCTCGGTGGGATATATTTACAATACACGTCTTGTTTTATAAGTATGTTGTGTTTCACCCGACTTCTTTTTTTAGTTTTTCACCCTAGAGCATCTGGAGTTTTTAAGGTGAAGATTAACGAGTCGCTGAAGACCTCGACTTTTAGGATAAGCCTACGCTAACGTCATTCTAACTTTTTTGTCAAAGCCGCAACCCGCGAGGTTGAGCTCAATATTTATAGTGCGGCAGCGAATTACTGTAAGTACCAAATCATCCAGTTTTCTTGTACATGGATTGGACGGGCACTCGTTGTCTTTCTAAAACCGTAAATTTTGTCCACAAGAGCAATCGCCTACGTGGTCTTAAAAACACAAGCGAACTACTTTCGCTCACAAAACCTGGTAAGAGCTCTAACATCTATAGCAAGCGCTTGCGAAGTTGTTCGAGGAACACAAACGTCAGCAGCGTCTGCGGTCCCAGTCGCATATACGCTGGCAGCCATCCCTTGTACAGTCCTCGCAGTCCTTCGTGCTTTACCACCTTGACAAAGCAGTCTGTCGCACTCTTGTATTCGTTATGATGCATGTTCATCAGCCTTGTCTTGACCACATCTGCCGGTGCACACGCCGTCGTCGCCACCAGACCAGCCACCATACTGGCCAAGACGTGGGTCTGCAGATTGTCGCGCATGGGCACCACTTTGTTGTCGAGAATCGTCGACTTGGCCAAGTCGTAGGCGGCAATCTGACCTGTTGTCAGCAGCATGGCACGAATCATGTTGGGTCTCACCCCGCGCATCAACGCGACGAGTCCCTCCTCCTTCTCCACACGAAGGAGTCCGTCCACTGCGTGTTTGTAGTTGCGTCTCTTCTCAGGAGGCAATCGACTGTCTGCCTGCATACGGATATTGACAATGTCTGCTGGGTTGCCAAAGGCTCCTCCGATGATGCCTCCAGTCATACCCAGTAGTACATTGTGGCCTGTGGAGATAGGTTGGCCGTCATTCCGCCGCACCGCCTCGTCCTTGAGGTAGTGGTACACTGCGAAGCGCATGGTAGAGTACGTTCCTTCCCTCATAGCACCTCCAGAAATACCCTGGTAGAGCCCACGTAGTCCCTGTTGCTTGAGGATGCGGCGGACTGCGGTCCCCAGCCCTAGATTCTCCTTCTTTGACGTCTGTAGGTGGATCTTAAGCAGGTCGAACGGGTGTGTAAAGAACACGGCGCCTACAGCGGACAATCCGCCGAACGTGTAGCTGGCTAGAGGTGGACGAGGCTTGAGAGAAATGGTACCATTGGAGCTTGAGTCTTGGAGCTTACTGTGGGGCAGTTTGATGGTCGCGGCGGAGGACGAAGACATCGTGAGATGAGGTACGATGAGAAACTGAGACTGACGTACTCTTTGATTGGCGACTTGGTTTTTGTATTCGAAATAATGACGAGGTGCATCAGACGATGGCGATTGGATGAAAAAATGTTTCGTTATTGGATAGAATTGAAAGGCGCGTCATCAGCGTGTTGGGACGACTTTCGGACAGGGGCTAATAATTATCATTTGATCTTTTTGATAGTACTAGCTATTTTTTGCTATTAAAGGGCAATAGTAACTCAGTTTTCAAAACTTAATATAAAATTTAAATATCAACCTTGATATCTACCAAAATATTTAATACTTGATGATTTATTCAGGGGCAAATGTAACCTAATATCATATACAATTTATAAAATAATAGTACTATATTTTTGATTCTAGATAAAGATAGTAGCCCATTTTTAAGCTAACATAATATATTAATATTAGCTCGAAGACATGAAAAATATTAGATACAAGATGTTTTATGTTTTTCCCACTTAAGTACGTTTCTTATAGCCATAGAGCCGAGGGCTAACCAAAGAACAGCTTTAAAGCAGCAGTAGCGATGGCAGGATTTAAAACTGACGAGTATTTGCTCTAGTATTTCATATGGGTGTATTAAAACCGATTACGCAATCCTTAAAAAAATATATTTTGAGCTAACTAGTATTTGGTTGCTATTGCCTGGAAGGACTTAAAACCGAGGCGCTCATTGCGTACGCGCCGCTTAATGGACTCTGGCCGGAGAAAAGAGAAACGTAGAGAATGAGAGATAATCCGACGCATACGGAAGTTGAGCCACCTCGGAGGCAAGACGGCTCGCGAAACGCGTTCACATACATGCATTGGTTGATATTTAGTAATCTCATTTTGTCTAAGAAGAAAATATTAGGTAATATTATTTAAATTAGGTGGTGTACCACCATCAAGTCGTTATTTCATCAAGTCGTTCAAGTCGTTTGTTGAGTTTCTCTAGTCGAGTTTAGCAAAGTCCTTGTTGCGAATCCTTTCGTGTACTTAAGTACATTCATAATGGGGCTGAATGTTAGGTCTACAACCAACTCTACAGTACCGGTACTCATGTATGCTAGTACATGTTGATCTATCCAAGTCTTAGACTAAGACGACGTAGCCGCCTCATCCTCCTCCAGGAAAGGCTGATCCGTGTATCCTAGCTCGCCCGGGGCGTAGAACGTCTTGGAGTCGTAAGGGTTTAGCGGTGCATCAATCTCCAGACGCTTCACAAGGTCTGGGTTCGAGATGAAGTAGCGACCGATAGCCACCAGGTCAGCATCGCCGCTCTCCACAGCCTCGATAGCCAACTTGCGGTTGTAGCCAGAAGCTGACATCAACACACCGTCGTAAATTTCACGGAAAGTACGAGTCATGGATCCATCGGTCGGGGCCTTCGGGTTCTCGTGGAGCTCGAACGCACGAGGCTCGATGAGGTGCACGTACGCCAGGTGATATTCGTTCAGCTTCTTAATCACGTAGCCGTACATGCCAATAGGGTCTGACTCGGACTGACCGAAGCTCATACCGTAGGGCGAAAGACGGATACCCACCCGACTAGAGTCCACGACCTCTAGAATCGCATCCAAAGACTCGAAGAGAAAGCGCGCACGGCTCTCCATAGATCCGCCGTACTTGTCCGTCCGGTCATTGATACCGTCCTGCAGGAACTGTTCCTGCAGATAAGCGTTGGCGCAGTGGAATTCGACGCCGTCAAAGCCAGCAGCTAGAGCGTTCTGGGTTGCCTTCTTGTAGTCCTGGACAATAAGTGGGATCTCGTCGGTCTCAAGAGCACGAGGTTGCACGTGCGGCTTGGGGCCTTCACGGGTGTAAATGTGAGTGCCGGAGACGTCCACGTTGGAGCTGGAAGACACAGGCAACTCTCCATTGGGTTGGCTCAGTGGGTGACTCATACGACCAGTGTGCCACAACTGCAGGAACATGTGTCCTCCCTTGCCCTTGACCGTGTCGGTCACGCGCTTCCAGCCCTCGACTTGCTCCTGGTTAAAGATTCCAGGGGATCCGACGTAGCCACGAGCTGTGGGCGAAATGTTGGTGGCCTCAGCGATGATGAGACCGCCCTTGGTGGTGCGTTGGCCGTAGTACGTGGCCGTGATCTCGGGCGGGACTCCTTCCTCGCCGTGCTTAAGACGCGTCAACGGAGCCATCACCACGCGATGCTGCAGCGTTAATTGGTTCAGCTTGCCACCGAGCGTTAGGGGCGTGAAGAGCTTGGAGACTTGAGCTGTAGACACCATTGCCGTGATTTTCTTTGGGGATCTGGGGCTCGGAGGGCAAAATGCAATTGTGATCGTGGGGACAATGGTACCGGATGTGCATTTTCGCCGCTGATGACGAACAGGCAACAGCACAAGGTGGTGACGCCACGTGAGTGTTTACATCGACACTTAAGCAAAACAGTGACAGCGAATTTGAACCTGTGTAAACCGATCAGCACTCAGACTGCTGATACATGTTGAAGAAGAGATTAGCGGCAACCACATTTCTAACGTAGGTTGAATTTCAAGAGATCAAGTATCAGTGTAGATTATCACGTTATCGCACAAGGATCGATGAGTATCAAAATGTACCAATAATTTCATGTATTAATAATTTTGTACTTCGAAGTATTGTTAGAATGCCTTGTCGACCATTTCGAGCAGTGCTTCTCTACAAGCCTTTACTGCCAAGACCATAAATGGACGCCATGGTGTTTTGCAACGGCCAGTGGCCGTCCGCCACTAAACCAGTCGCATTCATGGGACAAGACACCATCGTTTAATCTGATCTCTGTCCTAGGGACTTGGAGGAACCGCATCGCTCAGTTTGCCGTTCACCACGCAACATCATGGTCCGAGGAACCAATTCAAGTGCCTATCGTGATATGGATGAGGATTTCTTTTCGTCGCTGGAAGAGGTCAATTACCTGTGCCACGAGTCTCCCGCCAAGAGCTCGTGCTTCAGCTCGAAGCTGTCGGAGTCAACGATTCTGCACAAACATTGGGAAAAGCGTCGTGCTGTGCGAACCAAACTCGTCGTCACTTTAAGCTTGTTGCTGCTAGCGGGCGTGGGGACTGCAGCTCTGTCTACTTCGGTGAATGCAACTGCGTTGGCGATGAAGATGCGTGGCGCGCACCCAATGTTTCGTGGCAAGGCGAGTGAGGTCTACGCTGGTGGCGATACCCCAGAGCTCGAAGACGCCATCCTTGTTGCAGACGAAACGGACATTCAACGCGAAACGGAATACGCACTGGACGAGGACGAACTCGACCCGTACGAAGAGTTCCATCACATTGGAAGACAGCTAGAAGCCAATTAGAGTACAAGAGATGACGTAATGCAAGCCAGTTTTTATATTAAGTAAAACGTGTGAAGTCTTTCTGACTTTTTACAAACGTACTTCGTCTAGAGTGAACACTTCTTGATAATCTCTGGGGATCTCAAACATCGTCGAGTTCAGCTGCGGGTTCAACGTGATCTTCTGAAACGTGTACGCGACTCGGACCGTAAACATCATCGGTAGCTCAAACTTGACAGGAAACCCAGGTGGGAGTGTCTGTAGCCACAAAGGCAAGTGCACAAATACAGTCAGTCGCCGTACCTTACACAGTCGACATCCACACTACGTACCATCTGGAAAAACTCGTCGAGGTTCTTCACGTGTTCTCCCGTAGTGGAAATGAACTTGATAATTGGCAGGAAATCTCGGAGTTGGAACGGAAATTTCTCCGTCATGACAACTTTGGCTTCAAAGTCTTTGTGCATTCGACGCGCAGTGGGTACAAGTGTCAGACTCCGGTATGTGTTCTTCATACTGTAAGCCGTCTCAGCTGTACCGTTTCTCGAAGACGATGCGGTCGACGTCGGTTGTTTCTTGTCCTCAAACACCTTGAAAAATGACTTCTTCTTCGACTCGAGAGCTTCGTTCGGCTCACTCGCAAGCTCATTGAGCTTAAAGTAGTCCACGAACGCGGTAGTAGTCGTGAGTGGGTTCGGGATGTGGTTTAATTGGCGGAAAACTTCGCATTTCTGTTCGTCAGTAAGTCTTCGGGCTTTGTCGCTAGTCTCCAGCTTATCTTCCTCGGACTGTGGAGACGCGACAGGCTCCACAGTCGCAGCATTTACCGGAGGTTCGCTAGCAGCTGAGCGAGTATGTTGGACGTCATACTTGATCTTTATCCCATTTCTATCCATAGTAAACCCTTTCTGCGTGTTCTGCCACATCAACACGAAGCTGCCGTTGTGTTCGACCTCGAAAGCGCCAACAATTGCCATGTTCTTAACGCCGTCGGTGCGACACACAACTTGCTGTTGGTCCTCGTGGAAATACGTCGCGACGAAGCAGAAATCGCTACTTTTCGCCAAGAAATCCCATCGGATCGTGTCTCCAGCGATCACGTCCAGATGCATCTCAACCTTGCGTCCCTTTTCGATCCGAAGCGAGTGTCCCGCAGTGTCATCGTTCGCGCTATTACTGAGACTAGAGCTGTTCTTGTGTTTCGATTTCGAGCTCTTCTTGCCCTTGAAATGAGGCACAGACGACTGAAGATGCTCAACAAACTGCTGCACTTCCTCGAACGGCGTGTCCCTGCCAGATGGCAGTTGTTTGAGCTTGCGATCGGGCTTCACGGCGGGTCGAAACTGCGCTTCCATGGAGAAATTCTGCATCTTGTAAGTGGTTCCTGACCACGGACACTTCCTCTGTTTACTTCGACTTTTCTTGCTCTCTTCGTCTTGAATTCTACTCTCGTCTCTCTTGCCTTGCGCCTTGACGTCTTTTTGCTTAATAAATTCCAGATTGGTCGCGTCCATACTCGACGAGGACATGGCTGTCGTCAACGAGACTTGCAAAGCCATGTCCATGTTCCCCACTGAAGAGTTGTGCATGGCTTCCAAGACGTCGTAGAACTTCTTACTGGTATGGTCCATCACCACTGCGTGGCCTGCTCTCTCGCCGCCAGCTCTCCCCATATACACATGACTCATCGGTCCTTTCTTCCACTTGACTCCGTCCAGTCCTTTAAGCGTCGAATCGATCCGTAGTTGAGACCCGTACTTCCAGATTCGGATCGTATCCGACGGTAACACACTGGACACTATAGGCACCCAGGACTGGGCTTCAATGAAGATTTCTGCCTCAAAATCCGGAAGTTTCTCTAGTGCCTCGATGAACGTCTCTTGGGCCGACTCGAGAGACTTGATCACTTGCTGTTCGCCTCGTAGATACAGCTGAGCCATCATATACTCATCGTCCAGCAAAGCGGCATCGTGAGCGCAGCTCCAGCCGTCAGAATTGCGAGATGTGACATTGGCATCGCGCTCTAGAAGCAATTTTACTATGGCTTGTTGATGTGGCTGCACGATGCGCACAGCCAAGTGCAGAGCAGAATTCCCACGAATGTCTTTGGTCTCCAAAAGGGCTTTCAGCGCCTCAGCTTTAACGGGGTTTCGGGATTCTTCGCCTTCGGGGCAGACAGCGTTAAGAATGCTGTGGATGCGCTCGAGGTCGCCCTCCCACACGGCCACGTGCAGCGGCGGTGGATGCACCACAGGCGTGTCATTGCTCATTTTGAATTGTGAATTGCATAGAGAAAAAAATATGCGCATTTTTAATGGATTACTGGGTACATTCCGCTGTACCGGTACTGACATTCATTTTCGGTTTAGTCGACGGTTTTTGTCGAAGCTTCTTGTCTTCTGGTTCTTGCTTGTCTCCTTCTTTTCTTTTCGTCATACCTCTTTTTCGTACGTTTCCTTCTTGCTCTGCTTTAGCAGTGGTTGTCTTGATGCTTCCCTGATAATTTCAAGCCATTACCTCGACGGTTATTTTGGTATAATAAAGAATTCCTCTTTATCAGCACTCGAATTCCTCAGTCGTGAAGAGTATCATGCGGGCAACAGAAGTCTTTCGTACGAAGAACAAACTAAGATATGAATAAGGCTGGCGGTAACGTGGCCTTGGAGGGCTTCATCTTTCCCAGAAGAATTCGATCTGACCGTTAGTCAAGCGCTTTCTTCACATTGTGCTCATTGAGCAATTTGCTGAGAGGCAAGAACTCGTCTGCTTTCCGCGTAGATGCCTTCAAGTCGGTCGAATGAACCGCGCATCTCATTAAACCGTTGGATCAGCCCCTCGCGTGAGCTCGACTGCTGAGCCTTCTGTTCCGCTTGAGGACATTATGCGTGAGCCTTTCCTGCTTGCCCGCAGAAAAAGTGGTCAAGATCTTCAACAGCTTTGCTCAAGCTGGGTTTACTATAAACGACGCAAAGCCAAAGCCCGATACGAGGTCGGTCAAGACACTCAAGTCCATTCTTGTGGAGGAACTAGAGCTTGGTACGGTCCACCGAGAACCGTATCTTTGCGGGTGGGTGGCAATCGACGACGCCTTCTTTGGTATCTCTGCAACGTCGTTTCTTCTGGAGGACGTAACCGGAGCGTTGGTGGAACTTGCCGCTTACGGGATACTAGATTCGGATCTTCCCTTACACATATAGCAGCGTCAAGAGGCTAGTAGGTTTCCAAAGGGACAAGCGATTGTGGTGCTAGAGCCGTACTACAAGGTGCAGATGGATGGAACTTTGGGCATTCGAGTCGAGGAACCTAATGAAATATTTCTGTGGCGAGACGTTCCGACCGTCTTGATGACATGGAAAAATCTTGGGAATGAGTTCTTCAGTACCGTGAATTATCAAAATGAGGGTCGAGGCGCATTGTCATGCTACCACAAGCCGAGCAATGTGACGTTCGTACTTTAGCCAAGCTACTCAACAACATCACGACGTGGCGGTTCCGAAAGGAAGGCTACGCTTTGGCTGTACAGCTCTCGGGTGCTGCCGTTCATCTTGATCCTACTCATGTTAAAGGATGGATGCGTCATATCTAGCTCTAAATGGAGCCGAGTCAGTTGTTGTTCGTGTAGTCGCCCTAGCACGTAATACTCTTCAGTTTATTTCAGCCAAGGAACTCCAGCTGTTGCAGAATACACTGACAACGGGATCTCCAGCTAACTCGACCGAGAATTCGAGCTTTCGATCATTTGCGGAATGGTGTTCCAAGATGGCTTCACCTGGCTTTGTGACGAATGAGGACGGCTTTAACCAAGGATCCAACTGGTTCACTCAAGGGAATTTGGAGGCTGACGAAGAGGAATTCTGGCTTCTGAGTCGTGGTGCCATGCAGTGTCACTTGTGCTGAATAATATTGCTGCGGTGCATTTGACGATGGTCCGAGGTGTCCCTGGCGTCAGTTCTCATGGATTGGGTGAACCGGAGAGTTTGATTCCAAATGTCGAGATAGCTCTTCTAAACTCTACCGTCGCTGGTATTATTTCCCCGTCAAACCATAAAGCGTGGATACGACGAGTTCGGTGCCTAGCGAGCTTGGAGGCGACGCAAGCCGAGTGTGTCAGCGAGTTAGAAGATATATGTTTGAGCGTTTTATCGACTTTACCGCCTGGATTTGACGCGGATAAGCAGGTAGTTAAGTGATGCATCGATGCTGAGATCCAACGGCGTTTACGACAACAAAGCGTCCTACAACCTGGCCATAAAGTCTCTGAAATACCGACTCATGTGCAGCGTGAAGAGCGGGATAGCTTGCGTCCCGAAATTATTGCAATAAAAGTAGGTCGGACGGAATCAACGGAAGAAAATAAGTACCCGAACATGATGAGCGAAGAAGACCAGGATAACGACGAGTACATTGCGCAGATGAAAGGGCTTGATCGCATGGTGCACTTTGCTGCTGCTGCATCTAAGTCTCGACTGAATCGGCAACAGAAGACGCCGCCACGCGAAATGTGAATGTACGTGAAAATCCACCGCCTCAAGTTCACGTTGAGTTCCCGAAACAGCGTGGATGGCCTCCCGGACTTGACGCGACATTCGCCCGAAAGGTATTATATCGTGCCTTCTTGAACGCCCGCTCTAATCCGTGGATGACGGCGTCTGCTATGCGCGAGGGTAAATATTTCAAGATGACGAACTGTGCCGATATGACTAAACGATGGCATGGGACGGCGGCTATAAGCATTCTATCTGAAAGAGCGGATTCCTTAGAGCTTGGGGACGTTGTCGATTTTCGAGAAGAAATAAGCAAGTTGATCCCCGCGTACGACGCCAGAGTTCGCTCAAATTTTGCGAATAACCCGAACCGTGCGGAGGCTTATTTCTTCGGAACGACTCACGTTGCCATTGGCTGCAACGACTTCAGCAGTTTACTAGCCAAAGGATGAACTGAACAACGATCTACCTCTAAAGTTTGTGGGGTCGAGATGAGTGAATTTGCAGCTGCCAAATGTAAAATTGTCGCTGAAATGCTTAAGTCACGGAGTGTCATGGAGGTCTGGCTGTCGTCGACTTGGAGTGAGACTACGCTGAAACATTTTCGAAATGCTGCCAACAAAGTGTTGGCGTCAAGTGACCAGAACGATAATGCTAATGTGATGTCGTACTTAGAACACTGGGTGTCTGCTGAGCCCCATTTCTGCTTCGAAAGCGCATTCCAAATTCTTCCAGAACTTGGAGAAATACAACGCCAAAGTGCTATCTGCGCTGTATTGCGTCCGTCGCAAGATCGACCGCCTTGATTTGACCCAGTACATGCTTACTGGCAAGGTGCTTGCGTCCCCAAATGTTGCTTCTCTTGTAGCGAATCAACATGGTCGTGAAAATGTGGTAGCCACTGAGAGAAAGACGACGAAATCGGCGGCCAAGAAGAAACGAAATTTTCGAGAAAAAGAAGAGCAAAAGTAGAGGAGCCTCCTCCGAGAAATCGGGTGACGTTCCTCGAGTCGGTAGTTTGACGATGTGGAACGTGCCTCCAGGAGCTCTACCTCTTGAAGAGGATATCATGTTCAACACCGTGGATCTTACAATAATCGTAGACGACTACGCCGAGCAAGAGAAGAAGAACGCTAGTGAGAAATTATCGGTGGTGGATTTGTTCACCGTGAATATTATCCCGAATCTGGGCCGTCTTCGTGAATTAATGTTGAAGAAGAAACTAGCTATCCAAGTGCACTATGGTGTCGTCAAGGCGGTTTGAGGAGAAGCCGCGAATGACCCGGATGATCTCCGGCTGTTGTCACGAATCGCCAACACGCAGCCCTGCACAATGTCTGCCAGAAGATTTTCATGATGTCGCTCGTCGATGCGGGACTGTGTTCACTACAGGTACAGTATGAACTGGCCTACCCAAGTGTTCGAAGCATCGATACTTGACTACGATTACGAGGAAAGCAAACTACTTATCGACGGGATTACTTGACGCTGTTTTGGGCTTTCCGATCCAGTGAAGTTCCAGTCGTTGGACATATTTAAGATAGTCGGACTAAACAAATTGGCACTACTGCCGTTTCGTGACAACCTGCTCAACCCCTCTAGCCCCGCGTTTTCGGGCGGAAATTACCCTGTATTCTACAGAGTACCACTTTGTCTGCGGGTAAACAGGAAAGGCTCACGCAGAATGCTCTCACGCGAGCTTGTGAGCTGGAACAGAAGGCTCAGCAGTCGAGCTCACGCAAGGGGCTGATCCAACGGTTCTAATGAGATGCGCGGCTCATTCGACCGACTTAAAGGCATCTACGCCGACAAAGAAATCTCTGAAGCACATTGGGAAAGCAGACGAGGTCTTGCCTCTCAGCAAATTACTCAATGACACAACGCTTGACTAACGGTCAGATCGACTTCTTCTG